>NC_090186.1:43435068-43622568 GCF_024679245.1 Pseudorasbora parva | reverse complement strand
TAACACACACAAAAACACACACACACACTTACTTGCACACACTCACTTGCTCTCTCTCTCTCTCTCTCTCTCATACACACACAACACCTCTATTATATATGTGTAATGCAAAATCGCTTCTGACTTTTAGGAAGTCATAAACACAACTTAGGACACAAATAGTTGAGTAATCAAAAAACACTTCAATAGAACTTCAGATTTCTTGATGCAGTGCATTTCCAAGCTGCAGTATGATTCACAGTTGCACTCATGATTTGCAATGCATAAAGAAAACATTCAACAAACAATACAGCAAAATAAAGATTCAAAACAATCTCGGTTAATCTAATGTATACATGATTTCAATTTTAAAAACACACCTGAAACAGCGGAGAGCTCGCGCAGCACAACAGAACGATCCAGATGCTGGAATTCTGACCGACTCTTTGACTGACTCGGGAATCGCGACTCCTGAATTAATCATGCTCAGAAAAGACTCTCGTGCATGCGTTAACACTTTACACGGCGAGTTAAAACGTTTAAATATTAATACTGTTGACCATTAAACAGCATTAGCATTAGTTTCTTAAGGCACAATACACAACAATTTCTTAATGATCAAAACATGAATTCCTTTAATTGATTCGTTCACTTGAATCGAATAGACACGAGTCACTGTCCTGACAGTACCTCCCACATCCTGCAGTTTAACTCTTTCCTGTCCATTCACGGACAGAATCGGTTCAATGGAAATGTATATTGTATAGCAATGCTAGCATTGTAATGTGCTACAGTTGGTCCATCATTGCAAAACATTTTTTTATTTTATTTTTAATTACGTATCGTAATTTACTTAATATACATGTCCCTTAATGTGTTATAAAATCCAGCAGTTTACAACTTTTGATTTAATGACAAAGAAAATGATTTAAACCGTTTAAGGAACTGAGCTCAACATACACCGATCAGGCATAACATTAGGAAGGTGGTCATAATGTTGTTTCGGTCCCCTTTTTAATGCCAAAACAGCCCTGACCCATCTCTGATGGACACCACTAGACCCCTGAAGGTGTGCTGTGGTATCTGGCAACAAGATATTAGCAGCAGATCCTTTAAAGCTACACTGTGTAACTTTTTTAGTTTATTCTTAGCTAAAAACACTTAGTTCCTTCAAAAATATGTGCTCATTAATGTATATTTACTTCTTTCAATTAATAAATTATTTTTGTAATTTTATAAAATGCCATTGAAAATCCATACGGGTGAGGGGTTCGAATGCCGGTCGTCATGTTGCTCCTCTATCTTGAAAGTACAGTAGCCAAAGAGGGACATACCCGTAAATTCAAGCTTCGCCTTTCGCGTTTTAACACTCGATGGCACCGTGTCGAATGTGAAGAGGGGGATTGCCTTGTTAATCTTGGACTAAATCGGCCACCGTAGGAGTTAAAACGAAAAGAAGGATGTCAAAGTAACATCCACATGGATGGAGGACCCAAGGTTTCCCAGCAGAACATTGGCCAAAGCATCACACTGTCTCCGCCGGCTCGCCTTCTTCCCATAGTGCATCCTGGGGCCATGTGTTCCCCAGGTAAGCCACACACACACACACACACCCGGCCATCCACGTGATTCCTCAGACCAGGTCACCTTCTTCCATTGCTCCGTGGTCCAGTTCTGATGCTCACGTGCCACTGTTGGTGCTTTCGGCGTGGTCAGGGGTCAGAGGTCACCCTGACTGGTCAGCGGCTATGCCGCCCCATACGCAACAAACTGAGATGCTCTGTGTATTCTGACAGCTTTCTATCAGAACCAGCATTAACTTCTGGAGCAGTTTGAGCTCCAGTAGCTCGTCTGTTTGATCGGACCACACGGGCCAGCCTTCGCTCCCCACGTGCATCAATGAGCCTTGGCCGCCCATGACCCTGTGGCCGGTTCTCCACTGGTCCTTCCTTGGAGCACTTTTGATAGATACTGACCATCTATCTGAATATCCATCCCTCTATCTGAATAGATTCCTCTATATATCCATCCATGAAGCTGGATTTAACTCACACAGTTGTGATTTGTACCAGAGTTCAGGAACAACACAGCATATGAACTCAGGATCACAAACACATGACAGTGCTCTTAAGTGGCACAAAAGTTGATTCTAATTCTTAACTGAATAATAAACATGTTTAATGAGATGCGGGGAATATAAAAGACAGAGACCAAGACAAACACATTTCAAACTCATTTATTAACCGTTATTTATCCAGCAGCAGTCGCATGTGAGTGTTTACATGTGTGAGTGTGTGTTAGATCTTGTTGAAGGCCGCAACATCCACACTCTGAACCTGTAACACACAACACAAACACATCAGGGCACATGACACTTGAGCTGTGCCAACGGCTTCAGTCTGCATGGGAACATTACTCACGTAGTCCTCAAACTTGGTGATCTCTTCCTCCAGGAAGTCTGTTCCCACTTTGTCATCCTCCACCACACAGTTTATCTGCAGTTTTTTGATGCCGTAACCCACAGGAACCAGTTTGGAGGCCCCCCACAGGAGCCCGTCCACCTGCACCGACCGCACACACTCCTCCAGCTTCGCCATATCCGTCTCATCGTCCCACTGTGAACGCCAGGACGAGATCACAAGGGTGAGACTCAGTGTTTGAGGAAGAAAACTAGCTCAAGACAAACATGCGGGAACCACACGTAACACCCTCAGAACACCCTGGCAACTGCATAGCAACCTCCCACAATACCCTAGCAACTACATGACAAGTTCTCCCAAAACCAGTTCAGTGGAAATCCCGCCCTGCAGCCAATTTCATTGGTTTAGTTTAGGGTGGAGGGAGGGTAGGGTTAGGGATTCGTGTTACTAGGGTGGTCTACACGGGTTCCTATTCTGGTCAGAGTAGTTGCTGGGACGGTGCAAGATATTTACTGGGGACATAGTGTTGCCGTTAGAAGGTTGCTAGGCTGTCCTGTATGGTTGTTAGGGTGTTGCTAGAGGGATTGCAGGGTTGTTTTTGAGGTTTGCTAGGCAGTTGCTAGGCTGTTCTATGTGGTGGTTAGGGCATTGCTAAAGGGTTCTGGATAATTGCTGGATTGGTCTGAAAATGGTTGCTAGGTAGTTGCTAGGCTGTTCTGTGTGGTTGTCAGGGTGTTGCTAGAGGGTTGTGGATAATTGCTGGATTGGTCTGAAAGTCGTTGCTAGGCTTTTCTGTGTGGTTGTTAGGGTGCAGCTAGAGGGATCTGGAGGGATGCTAGAGTAGGGTGTTGCTAGAGGGATTGCTTGGTTGTTCTGGATGGTTGCTAGGCATTGCAATGCTAAAGGGTTATCGATAATTGCTGGGATGTTTTGGATGGTCGCTAAGGCGTTGCTAGAGGGATCTAGTTAATTGCTAGAATGTTTTGGGTGGTTGCTGGGGTGTTGCTAAGGGTGCTGGATAATTACTAGGGTGTTCTGGATGGTTGCTAAGGCATTGCTAGAGGGATCTAGATAATTGCTGGGATGTTTTGGATGGTTGCTGGGGTGTTGCTAAGGATGCTGGATCATTGCTGGGCTCTTCTGGATGGTTGCTAGGCAGTTGCTAGTTTGATCCAGGTGGTTGTTAGGGCATTGCTAGGGGTTTTTGAAGGTTGCTAGGCAGTTTCAAGGGTATTCTGGGTTAATTGCTATCAGTGTTATTGTTAACTAAAACGAAATATTAAAAATTATTTTCAGCGATTGAAAGCTGAAAAAAAAACAATATTAGATGAAAACAAAAATTTGAAATTTTGCCTGAAATAAGTTAAACTTGAAGCACTCAGTTTACTAAAACAATAAATAAAGTTAAAGCTATATAGGGATATTTTGAAAAACAAAAAACAATAATTATCAAAACCTATACTTAAAATAAAAAAAAATGCTGGGAAAAAAAAGTTCTGTGTTCTGTTTTCGGTCAAGAACAACTTCAAAAATGTAAATTAAAAGCTTATAATATCATGACACCATTACAGGAATGATACCGTTCCTGCAACGTGTTATTTGGATCCTATCGGGACGTAACCAAAACATCAGGCTCTAGCAGCAGGACTTCATGGACGTGTGTAAACTGCAGGCCAATCACTTACAGGCTTGACGTCTAACAGGATGGATGATTTTGCGATGAGGGCAGGTTTTTTGGCCTTTTTCGCTGCGTATTCTTGCAGCCGCTGCTCTTTCAGTCTCTCGGCCTCCTCATCCACCTCTTCATCGCTGCCAAACAGGTCAATGTCCTCCTCGTCTTCATCCTCGTCTTTCACTGGAGCTGACGGGGCTTTCTGGTTAGCTGCCGGACCGGTGCCGTTAACGGACGGTGCTGTTGATCGCTTCTCCAGCGCCGACACTCGACTCTCCATCTTACTGAGAGCAGAACGCAGATCCTCCACCACTGACACAAAGAACCACAACCATTACATCTGCCTTTATTACTATAATGTAAAATGCAAGGATTGCTCATATGCAAATGACGAATGTGCTGATGTAATTTGGTCACCTCAGGACACCAAAGTATTGTTTTATTTTATATGATGTTTGAAACAACTAATCGCATGAGATTAAAGGCCAGGCGTACACGGCGCGATTTTTCGCAGATTATTTTTTTACTCAGGGGAAATCGCGTGGACATCGTGGATGCGCGTATGGCCGTGGCTCGGAGCATGTGAGAGGAAATGCGAAATGAGCCGGGCACGTTAGGAGCACCTCCCGACCTTACGATACTTTTTAAGCATGTTTAAAAAAATTCGAGGAGTCAGCCCGATTTTCACCAGGTTATGGCTGTCCCCTATTAGTCTGGCTCTGCCCTCCTATGTACTTCGGCTCAAATTTTTATTTTCCTTCAGTGCTACGTCTGGGACTGCGGTGTAGTCTTACTGTGCGTTCACACCGCCGGGGGCGAGAGCGGCAAGGTTGCCGGAAGTTATTCATTTTCAATGGGAGCCGGGCGGCGAGCTCCGGCGAGAGCGGCGCCAATTGGAATATAGAAGTGCTCCGCTTGAGAGAAATCCAGAGAACGCAGGCATATAAACTTTGGTTCCGACTACATTAGTTCCCAAGCAAAATGTAAGAGAAGTTGATCATTGCTGTGCAGGTTTCCCTATCATTTATGACGAGATCAATCATAGTGATGTGTAATTTGTTAAGAAGTCGCGCAACACTATTTTATAGGCGCTAGAACGCTCGTTTTTCTGCGGGTATGCAATTCATTCTTACTTCACGATTTAACGAGGTTAATTTATACCCTACTTGTGGTCAGTCTTAGCCTGACGAGCCAGACCCACATCAAGATGTTTGGTCTGGAAACTCCCCATTGACAGCTCAATCCGAGGGGCGGATAAACGGTTGTCTTTCAAACTCCCTCTGCACGGCGTGCACGCAATTAGATAGTGCTACAACCAACCAGAGCTAGTTGACGATTTAACTGTCGCCGTATCCGGTCGGCTAAACTCCGAACACATCTTCCCTTGTTAAGAATGACTTCAGTGCCGCTCTTTGTTCTTTTCTCAGAGAAAAGCTTAACTCCAAGTCTTCCAGAGTCGCGGTCAAAGCTGATTCGAAAGACCGCCGTTCGCCAGTTTCTGTGTTTACTAGAAGCACGCAAACGCAACTTGGCCGTTGTCATTATGTTAAGCCCCGCCCACCGACTCTATACACGATGTGATTGGCCCGACCATTTTGGCGTTTACAGCTCAGAAGTGTATTGAGAGTTGCTAGACGACACTCGCGGCAGATTAGATTTGCTGCCGCTAGGGTGCGTCTAGATTTCTAGGCTAGGTCAGTTTATCAATGAACATGCTTGTTTGATTTTCGGCCTCTTTAATTACAGTTTAAAAAAAGAAAAAACATTCGATCTACGTCAGAGCGGCAGCGTGTCCACAAAGCTTTCTACAGCTTCGTTGGCAGGGCGGCAAGAGCGAATTTTGACGCTCTCGCCAGTGGCGGTGTGAACGCACGGTTAGGTTTTTTTCCGAACTAATTTTTACCGGTCCAATCAGCGAACAGAGGGAGTGGGTGAGATCGATGACGTTGATGTCGAGCGCTAGTTTGAGTTGTAGATCAGTAATGGCGGCCGAAAAAAGATGCGAACGAAACCATTCATTCCGTTGTGGCACCGCTGCCGAATATCCAGAAGTTAAAGCCGGAGTAAGAACAATCTTTGCGGGGGTTTGTTGGTGGCCATGATGTTGTGGCCCTCCTCCTCAACAGGGGGAATTCGGGAAAAGTTTAATTTTCCAGCTCGCTCCGTTAGTGGTGAAGGAGTTGCTGAAGCCCTATTCAGACAGTAACTGTTTCTCGTGGGGTCGGAAGGTATCGCCATCATTTAAGTTACAGGGACTGGTCAGTTATTTTATTGCCATCCATTTCCCACCACTCGCGTAATCCCCGGCCGAGTTACCGGCTGCTTTTGACAAATGCAAGGTCGTGTGGTGATGCAATAGCTGTTCGAATCCACATCTCTGAGTTTTCAACAATATATCACTTCAAAATTCACTGTCAATAATTTTTTGACCGCTGCAGAGCACCCTACGGTTGCTTTACACGTCTAGAAATGCATCCAAATAACAGCATTTCTTTTAAATGCTGGCAAGTACTGTATTTACAAGAGCAATATATATTTTATCCCCGCTCAAACAAACTAAAATAAAAGCACTTAAACATTTGAATTGGTCTGTTATTTATAGCAGCATTTATTACCATACCAAGCATTTTATTTACAGCATACAATCATGTTACGGACCACGTGAGCAGCGCGTTCCCGATCACAAAACTCTCCAGTCCACCGTGGCGTGAATAAATCATAATCCGAATGCACGAGTTTTAGGTTTTATCACTGAGGTGGCCCGCACAAGTGCACATTTATGTTGTCGGATGTGTGTAAAACAGGCGAAGGGCGCATGACATACATCACGACCAAACGTTAGTGATTGGTTATGGCAGATCCAGAGGGGCTCAGGGCAGATCCAATAGTTTTAAACCTCAACAGAGTGCCCGCCTTCGCGGAAATAAACGCTTTTCAATGGAGAGTGGCCCAACTCTATGTACAAATGAAATGTACAAGAGTCTGGTAAGACCAGGCTAGTCCCCTATTGCCAAATCATGCACAACCACGACACATAGGCTCGATCGATGAGTATTATTAGGCTATAGCTCAGTGGCTGCAAAGTGCAAACATACAGCGTACGTACACACACACACACACACACACACACACACACACACACACACACACACACACACACACACACACACACACACACACACACACGTTCTCTCTCTCACGTGCACTGTTTCTTTCTCTCCCTCTGGTTGTTTCGGTTGAAAGGATGGCTACTGTTCTCTGCTTTTCAACAAATCATTTGCACATATTTTTTCTTTATTTTTTTGTATCTGAAGCTATCAGCAACATTAAAAGCTCCGGTCTCTCTGTGTTTAGCGAATATACTACTGGGCCCATCGCCGTGCAGTGCAGTCGTGTCGTGTACCAGCTGATTTAATGGGATTAACTGACTCGTAGCTTCTGTAATATCTCACGAGCTCCCGAGTGTCCGAATTCACACAGTGTACGCCCACCATAAGAGAGAAAAGGGCAGCAAGGAAACACTGCCCTAAATTAAAAAATTATAATAACAAAAACTAATAAAAATGACAATAGCACAGAAAAATTACTAAAAAAGTAAACTAAAATTTAAATAAAAATAAACTAATGCAAATATTAATTAAAACTTTAATAGTAAATAAAACTAAAATTACACTGCATGCAAACTGAAATAAAATTAAATCTAAATAGTCATTAAAAAAAGAGGAAAACAATAAAAACGACAAAAGCAAAGTACAATTACAACAAATTTATTCATTTGTTCACAAATTAGATTTGTTATTTTTGTTCTGTTGAAATCGAAATCTACTGAATAATTTGAGCCGGAATTAAAACTAGGATTGTTAAATTCCTTACGAAATACAAACACACAACTTTGAGAATCTCTAACAACATGTGAACAAACCTTTGTGCAGACTGTGGTTCTCTAGCTCCAGGTTGTTCATGCGTGCGGCGAGCTCCCCGTAATCTGCAGCGCTGCCTCCGCCGCTCTAACACACACACACACACACACACACACACACACACACACACACACACACACACACACACACACACACACACACACACACACACACACACACACACACACACACACACACACACACACACACACACACACACACACACACACAGTTCGCATTAGCCCCAGCTCTGATACACAACTCTATAACTACACAAACACTAACACAACACACAACTGCAGGCATCAGTCTGCTGAGGAAAACTACAGCCAGAACTTTTTTACAGTTTTTTGGCGACTTTAATCTGTTAATAAGAATCTCAAAATAATTATTTTTTCAAAAATGTATGTTTCTGTGCAATATTTAATATTTTGTTGTTTATGACCACATATTGTTATAATTGTACAAGCTTTCCCCCCCCAAAAAAATTGTCAGCCGAACATCTTGGAGCTAAAATATTTTACTTGAGATTTTGCTAATATTTCAATAATTTGAATGTTCACTTGTTCTCTGTCGGTTAATGGTCACATGACATGCAAGTTAATAAATATAATATATTTATATATTTTTCTAAATTATTTATTTTAATTGTATACTTTTATTAATAACTTATTAGCTTTTCATTAACTCACAAACTCTGGTTTGGAGATCAGAATTTGTGTATAAATGCATTAAATGTTTAGTGATTATTTTAACCTAACTGTACATCTTGTATGAAAGATATTTAAATTTGTTTTGGTGAAAATGATAATTCTCACTGAAAATGAACAAAATAGGTATTTTCAGAGCAAATCCATTAATACGGTACAGCCTGGAATAACACAAACCAAGGTTATTATTGTTAACTATAACCATCTCAACGATAATAATAAAAAATAATAATAATCACACATATACAAACTTCACAACAAAGATGCGCAAGTGTTTGCGCTCTATAACATTAGACCTTCCATAGCAGAATACACACGACACAGGAACGCATGCATGACAGATTCCTATTGAAATGTCCTCACACACATGCATACGAGCATGCACACACTTCACGCAGTAGCCGACTTTGAGGTGAGCAGTTTTGGAGTGTGTTAGGCCGAAGGCTCACACACACACACATACACACACACACACACACACACACACACACACACACGTTTGTTTTTGTGACATATGGGGACATTCCATAGGCATAATGGTTTTTATACTGTACAAACCGTATTTTCTATCCCCTTACACTGCCCCTACCCATCACAAACACACACACACACACACACACACACACACACACACACACACACAAACACACACACACACACACACACACACACACACACACACACACACACACACACACACACACACACACACACACACACACACACACACACACACACAGCCCCTAAACCTACCCATCACAGGAAACATTCTGCATTTTTACTTTCTCATAAAAACTCCTCCTGTATGATTTATAAGCCTTTTGAAAAGTAGGGACATGGGTAATGTCCTCATATGTCCATCACCTTCTCCATGTCATTAAACACATTTCTGTCCTCATGTTTCACAAAAACAAGCACACATACACACACACACTTACAGGAGAGGAGCGGTGGGAGGGGTTTGATATTTTAGGGGCGGAGCCTCTACTCGGCTGCAAGGTTGTCTTCAGCTACAGGAGAGATCATTTATAAGTGCAGATCATGGAAGTCAACAGATTTAAGAGAGAGGAACTGGGGCTCTGTTATAAAACCTATACACAGGAAGATGAGTTGACACAGAGCTGTGGAAAAGTGGGATGTAGAGGGAAGACAACCACCAATAAAACCCAGACCTACAACCAGGGCTACTACTTCTGTTAGATTATCTTTCTAAAAACAGTTAATATTGTGTTATATTTTTGACACAATATTGCCTGTTTCTGTTGCTTATTGTATAAAGGTTACCTATATAGCAGTACGACTGTGCTTCTCCGAGCAACAAAGCAGCGGTGTGTCATTTCTGAATGAATTGGTGTTTTGAATGAATCAGGTGAACCAATGATTCAATGACTCATTCGTAAAGAGAACCATTTAATTAATTCCTGAATGAATCAGCCGTTTGAACAAATCAAAAGAATGAGTGACTCAATGGGCTCTATTTTAACGATCTGGGGCATGTCCGGATCCACTTTTGCTAGTTTAACGATGGAAAAAAGGGTCGGTGCATGGTCCAAAAGGGTCGCACCTCATCTCTTAATGAGTTATGGGTGTGTTTTGGGAGTCTCATCTCCTTTTCTCTTTAAAAGCCAGTTGTGCTCGCGTCTTAAGCAGATACACTATTTACATGCAAGTGGAAAGAATGAACGCTTTACAGAGAGAAATTCCTTTATTTTTAATATTTGGCATGTGTGTGTGCCTGTGTGTGTGATAATCAGAGTGTACGCACATTGTGCGTCGCCTATAGGCTCATATGTGACCAGTCACGGAAAGAAGGGACACAAGTCGGTTCTGGGGCATTTTGAGTTATTCACAGATTCTGAAAGTGTAGTCTCCAAACTTTCCAACGATGTGTAACACGTGGAAATCTGATAATATTTGGAGAAGTTGTGGCCATCTGAATGTAGGCCTTTAGAAAAGTGTAAACGAGAGAAAACAGCCTCTAAAGTTTTGCAGCTCTCACCTGTTCTCACCTGCTGGGAGTGACAATAGGGCTCATTTACATCTCATTTAGATAAGCCACACCCCCTGTAAAGCTGCATGGCTGCTAGTAACGACAGACGCAACGGGAAAAATCACACCGCATACTACTAATAATAAAGATGCTAACATTACCATCTAAAAGCCATTATAGTAATGGGTTTTTTGGCAAGTGATACGATGCTAACGATTACAATTAAAACGACAGTTAAGATCAATAGGTAGGTATGGGAAGGTCTAAACATGAGAAAACGTGTGTGTGTGTTCTTAGAATGAACACAAAACGACAAACTTTGGTATTTATGGAAACACACCCCATAAGAAACAGAAAAGTATTCTTGCAATTCTCGTTGCCTCTAATGAAATAAGTCGTTCGGGCACACTTTCTGTTTGCCGGGGTCTTCTTAGTGGATGTGCTGTGTGTCTGTTCGAAGGGGATAAAGAAGGAGAAACAGTCCGTCACCGTGGCTGTAGTGTAGGGGTAAGGCGCATGTCATTAAGTTTTGACGCAAAACGATCAGTGGTTCGAATCCGCCTTTTGCCACACACTCTAACCGAGAAACACTTATTAATAAACACACGTTAGATGCTTTATTTCCACTTTTGTATTATTTTCTCGATTCATTTTGAAAATAAATGCCTTTCCGATCTGATATGTGATGGGAAAAGGGAGTAGAGAGAGTGTGGCAAAAGGCAGATTCGAACCGCTGATCCTCTGATCGAGTTGCGTCAAAACTTGATGACATGCGTCTTACCCCTACACTATAGCCACGGTTACAGATTTGACCCATTTCTCTGCCTTTATCCCCGTCAAATGTACTGTCGATATAGCCTCTGATTTCTTACGGTCCAACTCGTCTGACGCCTGTCTGATACATTCTTCCTCTTCTTCATCTTCACTCAGTTGTAGATTAGGGTATTATTCAGTCTTATTATGCCGCTTTCATCGTCGCTCAGATCATCTCTACAGCCGGCCAGAGCGCTGCATCAATAATTAGCCACGTGTCCCTTGGAGGGCGGGGCAATAACAGAAGCCAGTATGGAAATACACACAGACAAAACAAGGCGATTTTCCTTTAAATAACACAAATACTGCACTATATATGGTTATTACCTACCACTCTAATATTGAACTGAAGTATCATATAGATTCTGTAAAACGGTAACCAATAGACTACTATAATGACGCTGGCTTGTAAACGCGAGTATCACAATCATTTGGCGGTTGAAAAAAATAAAACTCATGAAATTATATTCATATGACATGCTGAAACATAAGCCACTGTACCTGGGAGGAAGACATTTCACACACGACGCAAGCAGAACACCTGCATGTGAACTCCTGCAGTTTTTCAGGGCAATCATGGTTGTCAATAATGTTACAATGCGACGAAAATAGTTATTGTGCGCAGAAAAATCAAAATAACGACTTTATACACCAATTATTGATGTGAACTCGCCGTTTGCGCGAGAATATGACGCAGATCCGCCGTTCATGACCCAGAAGAGGAGGAGCGAGACCGACACGGAAGACAATAACTTGGAGGATAAAGTCGTTATTTTGATTTTTGTGCGCACAAAAACTGTTCTCGTCGCACTGTAACATTATTGTTCAGCCGCTGTAGTGAGATGGGCTGTGTGTCGATGTGTTTAGGGCCTTTATGGGTCTTGTGAGTGGGAATGGACTGAATGCCAATGGAGGCCTATCTGAAGCCTTTCTCAGCTTTACACTAAAATATCTTCATTTGTGTTCTGAAGATGAACGAAGGTCTGACGGGTGTCCGACGACATGAGGGAGAGGAATTAATTTTTGGGTGAACTAACCCTTTAAGACTTTTCCAGATGAGAATGTAGCTGTTTAAAGCTGAAATCTGTGCCTATTTAATCTTGTATTTTTGGAGTTATGAGATCCAAGCTAGTGGTTAAACATGAGATATAATTTGTCTGCGATCTTTGGTCTCATGAATCTACAATTTGTTGCTTGCCGAATCGTTTTGACAAAAAACTTTATATTTAAACTTAATATTCATCTATATGCACACTTATTGTGGAAAGCACTCGTTCCAGACGCTCTATGCTCGCGTTTGGTGTGAACGCAGCATTAGAGGGTAAATTCTCTTTCCCTAAATTGTGCAGCCCTAGAACAGATCTTGGTTGTACCTCTCTAAGAGCAATCATAGGTTTTCTGTTCAACTCACCCCAGCGAGAGATTTCTGGATGTTTTCTCGTGCCCTAGCGATGTCCTGAAGAATACTGTTAGCTCCCAAATCCTGAGACGAGAGGGAAAAACAGTATAGAGCAAGTGTTTCTGTAACTTTAAACAGTGAAGCAAAGTGCTAGTCATGGGTTCAGTTCCCTGGGGAAGAGTGCTGGGCAAGTTACCCCAAAAAGTTAATTAATTACTAGTTACTAATTACATCTTCAATTGTGTAATTAGATTACGGTACAAATTACTCTCTCCAAAAACTATTTAAATACTTATTACTAATTACTTTCTAAATCCTATAACAACCTTGACTTGTATTTCATTGCAGACAATATGAACACAAAATATTTCATGTTTTGTCTGGTCAACTTCATGTCATTTGTAAATATGCATCCTTTCCTGTCATTCAGACCTGCAACACATTTAAAAAAAAGTTGGGACAGTAAAGCATTTACCACTTTGTAATGTTGCCATTCCTTTTCACAACACTTAAAAGACATTTAGGGACTGAAGACACCAAGTGATGAAGTGTTTCAGGTGTAATTTTGTCCCATTCTTCCTACAACCAAGTCTTAAGGTGGGCAACAGTACGGGGTCTTCGTTGTCGCATTTTGCGCTTCAAAATGCGCCACACATTCTCTATTGGAGACCAGTCGGGACTGCAGGCAGGCCAGTCAAGTACCCGTACCCTCTTCCTCCGCAGCCAGGACTCTGTAATGTGTGCAGAATGGGGTTTTGCATTGTCTTGTTGAAATATGCATGGACGTCCCTGGAAAAGATATCTTCTTGAAGGCAGCATATTATGCTCCAAAATCTCTATGTACTTTTCAGCATAAATGGTGCCTTCACAGAAGTGCAAGTTACCTTTGCCAAGGGCACTGACACAACCCCATACCATGACAGACCCTGGCTTTTGGACTTGTTGCTGGTAACAGTCTGGAGGATCCTTTTCTTCTTTGGTCCGGAGCACATGGCGTCCACTCCTCCCAAAAAATACCTGAAATACTGATTCATCTGACCACAGAACACATTTCCACTGTGGTCCATCCCAGATGCCTCCGAGCCCAGAGAAGTCGACGGCGCTTCTGGACACTGTTAACATAAGGCTTCCTTTTGGCACAGTACAGTTTTAACTGGCATTTGTGGATGTAACTACGTATTGTGGTACTTGACAAAGGTTTGCCAAAGTAGTCCTGAGCCCATGTGGTGATATCGCTTCTAGATGAATGACGATTCTTGATGCAGTGCCGCCTGAGGGATCGGAGATCACGGTTGTTCAGCTTAGGCTTGCGGCCTTGTCCTTTACGCACTGAAATTCCTCCAGATTCCTTGAATCTTGTAATTATGTTATGCACTGTTGAATGTGAAATATCCAAATCTCTTCCTATCTTTCTTTGAGGAACATTGTTTTTAAACATTTCAATAATTTTCTCATGTATTTGTTGGCAAACTGGCGATCCTCGGCCCATCTTCGCTCATAAAGGATTAGATCTTTCTTGGATGCTGCTTTTGTACGAAATCATAATCAAAACTAGTTATCAACGCCGCCACGCGACTTTTAGAAACAAAATAGCTAAGCTACTGGATCACTACATTACATTTCTCAGCAATGATGGGGTTACTCGCTATTTTAAAGTAATAAATGCACATCTGTCTGCATAACTGCATTGTTAAGAGAGATGCTGAACAGACGCAGTCACGCATGTACGAATCTCTCTCTCTCTCTCTCTCTCTCTCTCTCTCTCTAATTCAAATAAATGCTATAATCCATTCATTCAAATAAACGTATTACTTTATACACTACTTTCTTTATCTCTGTGACTCTCATTCGAAGCGTGCACAATGCTAGATCTAACTAGCTGTAACTGCTGTTGAGCTGTTGTGTTACAAGTGTGTGTTACATGTAAGTGGATAAGACCGTGGCGGAGGATTCGGTTCGCAGCAGAAGCGCCAGACTTATATTTTAAACTGCATGTTCAGCACCACCGCTCCCTAATCACAGAGTATACGCAGTAATCTTTGCGAATTTTTTTTGCGAAAAAGTGAAAGTAAAAGGGAATGCGCATTGAAAAGCAATTTTAACATGTTACCGCTGTTTGAAAGTGATCCCTGAGGCACGCAAATATCTCCCAATATGAAAACTATATATTTGTAACCATCTCTTAGCTCTGTAAAATTGTCTCCATTTGCACTTTGAATATTGAGCTTTGATTATGGTTATTGTTTGCACTTAATATCTATGATCAGTTTTTAGGAAGGAGTTCAGTTAGTAGGTCAAATGAAGCTCGTGCGCAGTTCTTAGGTCTAAAGAGACACTCTTACAGGAAATAATACAATTCTGTTGTCTTTTAGGGTGCGTTCACACTTGTCATGTTTGGTTTGATTAAAACGAACCCTGGTGCGATTGCTCGGTTAGTGCGGGTTCATTTGAACATATGAGAACGCTGACATCCGAACCCTGGTGCGCACCAAACAAGCGGACCGAGAGCGCTAAAAAGATGGGTCTCGGTCCGCTTCCAAACGAACTCTGGTGCGGTTCGACTGATATATGAACGCAACACGGACCAAAGACATGTAAACGGACCAAAAACAGGACGTGATGTCACAAGATGCAACGCATAGTCAGCTGATTTGACGACGCGGAAAGATCGGTGTATCCAAAATGAGTAACGTTAACGTTAGAGGGCAAACGTGGAGCAACCAGGAAGTGCCTCATCAATATTTGGTCCGACGAGCATGCTTCCAAAATGCTAGAAAAAACACACAAAAAGCACACCTGGTTCTTCTCATCAAAGGACCTGTTGCCCATTAATATCCGGTACAGATGATAGAACGGCCGTCTCTTTTCTGCACAACGGAGGAAATCCTGCTGCTGTTTTGAGCGTCTCCCTGTGCCTTTGGTTCGGTAACTTTAGGTTCGCTGTTAAAAATGCCAGTGTGAACGCTAAGCGGACCAGGACTATGTTTTTTTTTTGTTTTTTGGTCCGGACCAAACGAGCCAAACTAACCGAACTACAAGTGTGAACGCACCCTTACTGTATATGATAATTCATACTCAGAAAGTAAGCTAGAAATGATTAGTTAAAACATTTGAAATGCATCTGCAAAAAGTTTTTAATTTCTATTCATGTATTTTATCATTGTGGATTTCTTAAAAATACTATGTAAAAATCTCGTCTTGTGAACCCGATCTCGCGTCGTGTCGTCTCGTGAGATAAGTGTCTTGTCACACCCCTATTGCCTACTCTTTAATAAAAATACCATGGGAAAAGTAGTATAAGCACACGGATGCAATAGCATCGTATTTGGAGTATATTACCTGTTTGGGTTGCGTAGGTCCGTTCCTTTGCTCGTAAAACCGCCGTTCTGCTTCATCGTATCGTGGCTTATCGAACCAGATCCTCTCCTGCGCCAAACAGTCAGCTGCAGTCATCCTGTACAAACACACACAACACCGGTGACAACCTCACTAACACTGCATGAAATAAACATTGATGAGCAATGTTAACATGAGACGAACGTTGGTTTTCTCTATATGTGGCCTTGATGTAAATGAAAGGATGTTTTGAGATGATCTCTGGTACACAGCTGGGCTGGGCATCAGATGATATTCTTACAAAATAAAAATATATAACAAAAGTTTATCCACCAAAAAAATGAACAAGTATTATGAACATAAGAAGAAATAAATGATTAAATAATAAAGCGAATTATGAAATCAATCCAGATGCGATATTTTTCTTTAGTTAAACTTGTACTAAAATAACCAATACTGAAATAAAACTTAAATATAGTTGCCAGCAGCAATTATCAGAGTTAAAGTGCTTCTTTAAGCCAATGTGTAAAAAGGGATTATATTTTATTTAGCAAGCGTGTATCTACTTGGATCATAAATGGGGAAAGACCATTTACAGCCAATACTGGCAATTTACCATATGAAATATGTTTTTAAAAGCTTTTTTAGACCCACCTAGGGCAGATCTCCAGAAAAGTTTGCATGCTCCTTAAGAGCCATGTGCTCACCTAATGCAGTTCTTGAGTTTTGTTTAGGAAAGATAGGCTTCTTTGCCACACTGTTTTCTAAATGACCCAGCTATAGCTATCCAAAGGCCAAAGTAAAATATTTTTTTGGGATAAATATTGACCTGGAGAGTCCAGGGAATTGTGGCGCAGTGGTTTTATCAAGGTTGAGCCAAAAACCTGGGACTATGTTTTTAAAATGATCTCCAATAATTAAATTATTCGATTGATGGTGTCGGTTGCTCAGAATGAGGAATATAAATGTTAAGGGCATGAGCAAATTTTTTTTTTTTTTAATTGCCTGGTATACGATCATTTACCCACATTAAAAACGCAAATTTCTCACAGGCCTCTAAGGACTGTTCACTGGCCCAGCGAGTTTCGTTCCGATCAGCCTCTGTTAACCTTGTCTGATAATTGCTCAAATTTCATTGATTCACCGCCGAACGTGTTTTTTAAAGTCAATCAGACTAAGTGTTGCGTAGTTATAGCTACTTTTATGTTTTTTTTCTATGTTATAGCGCCAACAAGTGGCCAGCTGCCACATGCTTTTTCACACAACCTTAAAATGATCTCTTACATATTTGTGCCAATTTTGGTGACAATATCTCATTCCGTTCACAAGTTATAGCCATTTTCGGTGGCTCCGCCTACTTCGAACGTTTTGGCGGCCCTTAGAAACGTGAATTGAAATATCCAATTTTTGGCGGATAATTGTTGCCAATCAGACTCCAGAGAATCTTGCTGCATTGGTTTGGCTACGATCGAGCCAAAAAACCTTGGACTAGTTTGCAAAAGTAGTAAAATAAAAATAAAAAACTTAAATCCCTAAACATTTTTGTCCGAGTATTGAGCCAAGGATTCCAACGATATAAGACACTTGAGCCTACGCCTAACAGTTTAGAAGTTAAGGGCCATTTTATACTTTTGACCGTTGTCGCGCCCCCATTAGGTTGATCGGGCGTTTCAGCACTTAACCCCTAATACAAACTATATAGACATTAATAAAAACGTAAAAATGAAACAAAATGTAAAAATGTAATAAAAATAATAGCATATCAATGAAACTAAAATAACACTTACTCCCCAAAACTGATATACGGACATAATACTTATAATATTAAATGTTAATGCAATGCGACCATGCAAAAATGACATCCACAAAACAAATGAAGAAAACTAAATGAATACAAAAGAATCTTTCAAGCCAACACAATGGACAAACCGCAACAAGAATGAACGTGTCAAAAGAGAGCAAATAAAAAAAGAAATGAGGAAAAATATGCAATGAAAATGGTGGACAAAAAAAGTAAAAATGGTTGTATGTAAATACAATGGGTGAGATTGATGTTACCTGAGAATAAAAGGGATAGTTCACCAAAAATGGTAAATTCTGACCTGCATGTCGTTCCAAACCCGTATGTCCTCCATGAAACACAAAAGACGATTTGTAGGAAGTTCAAGAAACTAAAGTAAAGCAGGTTTGGAGAGACATGGGGGTTGAACTAAAATGTGTGTGCAATCTTTCTGGAGTTTAGAATCATACTTGTGCTTCCGGCTAGAATGGCTTATAGATGTTTTGACGGATCTCGCTGCAGCTCCTTCATAGAAACGAGTCTCCGCCTCCACATAGCAACCCCGATCTAGCCACACCCTCTCGCTGTCGGCATGCAGAAAATGGCACGTTGCTGATCCTTGATTGGTGCCGACATCCTGAGAATCCCGCTGATCGCAAACCACAGGCTTTTTTGGGGCGTTATTTCGCCGCTTGGAGCTCGTTTTATCGCTACTGGTTTCCGGGTTTCTCGAAGGCAGGTTGCGGCTGTATAGGTTCTGATAGAAAGACGCCTCGGCTCTATCGAACAGAGGTTTCTGTAGCCACACCCCCATTAGGGGTGGCGGCAGGCAAGGAAGGCCGTTGATTGGCTTTGAAGCAGGTGTGGGCGGGGTCGGGGTTTGTGATTGGTAGCCCTCGTCAAAGGGCATCTGGCTGTTGGGATGCAGTTGGAGAGTCGTTGGTTGATTGGGAAAATGGCCGACAAACTTGCTCTCCGCTTGGTCAAACTTGGGTTTGTTCACCCACACAGCCTGAACAACATGGTGACATGCATCTTGGCCTCCATGGCGGCAGGTTTCCTGCTTTCGGCAGGAAGCCGAAGAGCTCGCAGGAGCAGTTGTGCCATTTTGCTGCTGCAACATAGTGACATAAAAAAGGCTCTCCGCTCTCTCGAACGTGCCACGGTCAAACCAGACAGTCGAACACTCGGATCTCAAACCCTCGAGAGCCACGCTGGACAAACACCCCTCGGCGCCGGTGGTTCGGTCCGGCTGGCGTTCGGAACAACCGGACTGATTCAAAGCAGAATTCCGACGGCTTCTGTTGCGCATTTTCTTGTGTCCAGAAATATAGAGGTGGAGGATTGATAAATAAATGAAAAAGAGGAAAAGGAGAGTGACAGGGAACTGGAGAATTAATTACACAGCAATAGGTTAACGATAAACATGAAGTGTGTACATTGTAAAAATCTATTATAGGCCCTGTTTATTAAGATCGGATAACAAGTAGACGAGGCAAGTCCACTGTATTTATATCGCGATTTTACAATGACGAATGTTTCAAAGCAGCTTCACAGTTTTAACAGGAAAATAATGCAACTGAATTTGATTAGGTTGTACCCTCGTTCTGGAGAAAAAAGTGATGTTATCAGCTCATTGTAATTATCACAGCGACAATCCAGGCAGATTGGTAAGTGAGTTGATATAGTTCATTTAGTCTAGTAACTACATTTATTTGGATATTTAATTGAAAATGTTATATCCCCAACTGAGCAAGCCAAGCCAAAGGCGAAACATTCTCGTTAACACCTGGTGTTTTAATCCATCTCTTTTGTCCACTTTCAAACACTTCTGTCCTGTTCTTCGAGGGTGGGTCTATGGGTGGGAAAATGCAGGACTACAGACTGTTACTAAATTCACACTTTTCCAGCACATCAGAACTCTAATTATCCAAATTTGATGTGATTTATTTAAATGTGATGATTTGTAAAACTAAAAGTTAAAAGGTGTAGGAAAACTAACAATTTGTGGCAAACAAGCACTTTGAATTAAAAGGAGACTGCCACAATATAACTACCACTATAACCAGTAGATGGCAGCAGAGGAGCACATTGACTTATTAGCCATTTCCACTCCTTATATATGGAAAAATTTCTCATGAAAAACTAACACTTTTCTTCAAACTGTGACTGAATTAAACAGAAAACTAGTAAAGAGCTGCTTTTATAATTGCTGAAGCTGTTGGTCAGTTCAGTGTGAGACTAAAGAAGAACAATGGGACATTTAATAAGAGTAGAATATTTACATTTTCCCTATAAAACTTTGTTTTTTGCACATTACTGTTGATAATAAAAGTTAATTTTTTTCTGCAAATCAATTCAATCTCAGTGCTTCACTGTTAAATGTCCAATGAACAAACATGCAATATTATTAGTATCTGCACTTATTAACAAAATGGTAACTTTATGATACATTTTCCTCCAGCACCACCAAATCAGGCACCACTGCACTCAAATGTTAGTCTGGAGCCCTGAAATGTTTTGGCTTTTTCAGATCTTTCGATCTAATCGACAAAGACAGCTCACGCAATTAATGCAAGAGATGACAGAAAAACAGAGAGCATCAGCTTTAGTTTCTGCTCTCACAGACACAAGACCAGCCGAACACTGACTACGTTTACATGGACAACAATACTCCGATATTAATCTGATTAAGACAATACTCTGATTAAGAGGCTACCATGTAGACAGCGATTTCTAATTACCTTAATCTGATTAAAGTCATAATCTAACTAAACATAAATCGGATTAAGACGTGGAGTATGCCTATTTTAGTCGCATTATCGGAGACATGTACACACCTTAATCTAACTATTAATGTCGTGTCGGAGATTTCGCCGCATTTTGTGACCGGACACATAACGTTACACACACCAGGGAAGTGCAGAGGGGAGGCTTTGTGGGTTTGAGCCTCTGCCCTTTTTGAAAATTAATCAAAAGTGCTCCTTTCAACAATCATCGATAATATTGTGGCCAATAAAACAGAATTGGAATTATAATTAATATAACAACGTCTACAAACCAGTAACAAATGGCGGAAAAGTCCCGTTTATCTTTTACGGATCTGTCAGTCTGAAATGTCGTTGCCATAACGCGTTGCAATGGACGGTGTGTGTTTTGCTTAACTGTTCATTCTGAACACTGCGTCCTCTCTCTATATTTTTGTTTTATTTTTGTTGTAATTATTATGCTCATTGCAAAAGTAAAATACAATAAGTTTGTATCTGTAATCGCAAACCAGATGGGTCATTCAGTGAACGCCTGTGGCTCGACGGCAGGAAAAACAATCCAAAGAGTCATGATTTTTAAACCTTTTTCATCATTAATCAAAGCTATTATTCTAAATGTAGACTGTCAATAAGGAGGAAAGAGGAGCAGTGTCTCTTCAGAAAAACGGAAAGAGACAATACATAATATTACAAAAATAAATCAACATAAATGTAGCTATATAAAACATTATAAAAACGTATGTTTTTTTTATACTTCTTAATGTAAAGTAACACTGTCCAACAGCGACACCCGCAGGTGAAGTTACAGCGGGTTTCCTGAGCCCATAAAATTAACACACCTGCCAAAGTCACGCTATGATTGGATGTTGGAGAACATAGCGTGGCATGGGGACGTAATGACGTGCCATAATCGATCTATGTTCTATCACATGTAAAACGGGAACATGAACGGAGTACTCTAAAAGCAACTCATGTAAACACCTTAATCAGAATATTGTCTTATTGAGAATAAGGTCAATAATTAGATTACTGCTTTCCATGTAAACGTAGTCACTGTGAGTGTGTGTAAGAAATCAGCAATGGTGAGAGAACATTGTGTTTGGTCTGTTTTTCGTCTCCAAACCAATTAAATTTCCAGCCGACAAAATCCCGCCTGGCTAGCGCTCTTCCCATAATGCTTACACATTAGGTTAGTAGACCAGGGCTCTACATAACGCCCATTTTGGGCGCATTTACGCCTAAAAATTACTGCGTGCGACTGTGAAAAAATATTTAGGCGCACCGGTGCGAGTGACCCAATCTATTCTCATGAATGGATGTGTAATACAATCGGAATAAAAACTACAACACGGAGTGAATCAACACTGAGAAACTGATAGGCTACGTTTCCTACGTCAAACAACTGCTTTTCATGCCTTCAGTCAGCAGAAGAAGTGCAAAAACATGTGCGACGGACTACACTTCAAACAACGATTGTTTACAAAGTGAAACGTGTGTGACGAGGCAGCCATGCGCACTTTACCAGACGCCTCGCGCTGTTTATTTACAGCCAAATCAAAATGAACTGGAAATACCACATTTGGATTATCATAAAGAAGCCCAGAAATTAGCGGATGCTTGGGGCATAAATGCCATCAAACAATAATGTATTAATAATACATTTAAAAAGCCCTTGAGTTAATCTTTATCACTCATGCTGTTTAAAAAAAATACTAAATGTATATAATGAGCAAGTATATCATAAAGATTTTTTCCAAACCGGGTTTTTGTCTTATTCTGAATCACTGTACACACAAAATAAGTTATTCCCGCTGCGGATTAGCACAATATCTGCGTGACTCGTATTTCTTTTTACGGTCTATGGACTCACCACAAACAGAGAGAAGTAGATCCGGCTGCAATGTTCTTCCGCGAGGCGCATGCGGTTCTGTTTATGAAGCGCCAGAGCGCCAAAAGTTACGGCTTGCTAAAGCTCCGAGTATTGGCATGATTGCATGTGTGATACTGATCTCGTACAAAAATCTAATAGACAAGTTGATATTGAGTAACAACGTTTTAGCCACAACACTGTCTATTTGTGAAAATCAAAGCCACCCCAGAACTGATTCCCATCATGTTCGCATCTCCAAGCGATTCGATTCAAATGAATCTGTTTTGAACTATTGACTGAATGACTTGCCGCCACCTACTGGCAGTTTTATTTTCATATTTATACTTTGCATGGGCTTTTTATTTAAAATATTAAACTTTTAAAATTTAATTTGTACATATTTCTAAATTCAAAAACATTCATACAACATTAACCCATGCATTAAATGCATAGGTGTTTGATTGTATGAAGTCCAATTCTGCTTTTTGTGTGTGCGTGTGTGTGTGTGTGTGTGTGTGTGTGTGTGTGTGTGTATTTGTGCTGTACTCTCAGAAGTTAATGATAATATTATGTCAGAATTATGTTGAATTTAAGAAATTGACAGATGATGACAGATCATTTAATACGATTAGAAAATATTGCTCTTATAATGGTAAAAATGACCCTGGACATTAAAGGACAAATATCGTCCTGTAATGGGAAAGTTATAATTGGAATGTGTTTGATGGATTAGAATGTGCTCCTAAATTTTTGACTGTGCTCCTAATTTTTTTTAATTAGGAGCACAAGTGCTCCTCAAGAAAAAAGTTAGCGTAGAGCCCTGTAGACAGTCTTTTAGTGGCTGTTCGAGTGCATTTGATCACATGAGCATTTACACTATGAAACAAAGTGGTCGAAAGTGGACAAGCTCAATGTTTTAGACACGGTTTACACCTGTATTTAACGTCGTCTACTTGTGATCCGATTGAACAAAACATTTCTTAACACCAGGTGCAAACAGGCCCTAAGTTTGAGTGCGAAAGAGCAAACATAAACTATAATTGTTCAGGGTCATGCAACAGAAGTTTTAAAAGTTTAACGCTTTAATTTGGCACGGCATAAGCCGGAGAAGAAAATGCATTTCTGAAAACTGACTTGTTATAAAACCACTGCTTTAATAGATGTGGTGCTTTTTAGATGACGGAGAGACTTTTCAGAGAGCTTTTCTAGCATACTGATTGAAAATTGGCTATCGAAAATCAAGCGCTTGAGAAAACTGTTTGGATACAATAAATTACACACTTCAGTTTTAAAGACAGAACAAGCCACACACACACACACAATCACACAGAAACTATTATGGTTGCATTAGATTTAAACACTGAGCTTAACAATGAAGTCAAGCTGAAAATGAATAAAAAAGAAGGAACTGACAGAAAGGACCATGGACGAAACACCCGCTCAAATCAATCATGGGACGAATAATAATGAGTCCAATCCCAAAAACAGCATGCAGACGGGAGATATTTTATCCAAACTCACCTTCAGCAAACAGGAAAAGCAACCAAACAAAATACTATGTAGCTGAACTCGTTCTTCTCATCCAACGGCAAGCAATAAACCATAATGTGCAAATAAGAAAAGTATTTATGTATATTGAATCTCACAAGAGGACTTTAATACTGCATGCCTTACAAACAAGATGATTGTATCAGATAGGCACTTTGATATAATACCATAGATTACCATTACCATATTTACCATGGTATACGTCCAAAAATATGGTATTATGGTACATGGGAGTATTTTTCTTGTACTATTTTGTTAGTATAGCATAACTGGACAGACATACACCAGCCACAAAAAAGGCCACTATTTGGATTTAAATAGGCGAATGTTTAAGTCCCACATGTCCCAAGATTCTGCGCTCAAACGTTGTCTCGTCAACCTACGCCTTTGTTTTGAATAGGTGATCTCTAGAGGACGGAAAACTTACATAATGCACCTTTAATTTAAATGACATCTAAGGAAAACATTTCTGGGAGAGGACCCATCAACATTATTATTTTATTTTTTACTTCTGACGCCCATGACAAATAACTAAGACACTTCATTATAACTAGCATAAAAAACTGATTATTTATGCACCACCACTATAGGAATAGATACTAAGATGTAAAAAAAAAAAAATTATAATAAAAAATTAGTAGCATGAAAATAAATACTAGTGCGATTTAAGGAATAAATGTTAACTGGGCTTGCCATACTTTTTCATTAAATATGGTGACTGTCAAGATCTAAACCTACAGTTGGGATAACTAGACTAATGTTGATCTTATCATGAAGCTTTATCACTAATTTTGATTGTTAAAAAGGAAATTACTAATATCTATAGATCATAAAGTCAATAAATCTGCAGAAATCTCCGGTTTACCAGAAGATCATCAGATTAAACATGAGAATGCGTCATTATTGAAGATAATCTGTCTGGACTTCCTGCACATGGAGGTGTCAGGCCCGTGAAAACCCAAACACTTGATATTAATAATAAAGGATTAAATGGATTTTCATTATGACAGTGACCGACACATCAGTGCGAGTCAGGTAAAAATGTAACGTTATATTGATTATTATTCTATGAATAAATAAACAGATGAAAGACGTCTAACCGGCTTTTGAACACCCTGTACATTTACAGCACAGCATTATTAACTCATTTAAACAAAGAGAAGCAATCAATAAGCATGCTCACCCTCATATTTCAAACATATATACTCACTTTAAACGCTTTAGTTTGTGTTGAATGAATCGCTGCTGCTCGCGGCGCGCTCATGGAACAGAAAGAGCGAGCGAGACCCGAGCAAACCATTCGCGCTCTCTAGCGGGGGTGTTCACTACCATTAAACCGACACAAAACCACCAAACAGTGCACAGATGCAGCTTAAACGTATGTGTATTCACGTGTTAACAGTTAGTGTCCCTATAAAAATAGACATGAAATACAATAGTGCTTCTTTTTAAAAAAATATGTTTTGCCATGACATTTTACCACATGGTACATTCTGTCAAGGTTTCCCAGCGCGACTGCGTAGATGACGCCATCAAAAGATGGGAAAGGCCCATTTCTGAGGAAATATAATATATGCTCCTTTTGTGAAACAAGAGTGAAAGTAAAGACTTCTGTTGTGAACTTAATTCTAATTTAAACTATATTAGTGTTCTTGAAGACATATTTTATACAAACAAAAAGATGTCTCATTAATTAAGTAATAATATCCTTAAATCCAGAGCTGGGTAGTAACTGATTACATGATTATATTCCAAAAATTAAGTACTTGTAAGTAGATTATATTCCATTTTAAAATAAATTGCTCTTACACTGATCAGGCATGACAGTAAATAACACTCTTCATCACGGCTCCTGTTAGTGGGTGGGATATATTAGGCAGCAAGCAAACATTTTATCCTCAAAGTTGATGTGTTAGAAGCAGGAAAAATGGGCAAGCGTAAGGATTTGAGTGAGTTTGACGAGGGCCAGATTGTGACGGCTAGACGACTGGGTCAGAGCATCTCCAAAACTGCAGCTCTTGTGGGCTGTTCCCGGTCTGCAGTGGTCAGTATCTATCAAAAGTGCTCCAAGGAAGGACCAGTGGAGAACCGGCCACAGGGTCATGGGCGGCCAAGGCTCATTGATGACCGTGGGGAGCGAAGGCTGGCCCGTGGGGTCCAATCAAACAGACGAGCTACTGGAGCTCAAACTGCTCCAGAAGTTAATGCTGGTTCTGATAGAAAGCTGTCAGAATACACAGAGCAGCTCAGTTTGTTGCGTATGGGGCGGCATAGCCGCTGACCAGTCAGGGTGCCCATGCTGACCCCTAACCCCGCCGAAAGCACCAACAGTGGCACGTGAGCATCAGAACTGGACCACTGAGCAATGGAAGAAGGTGGCCTGGTCTGAGGAATCGTGTTCTTTTACATCACGTGGATGGCCGGGTGTGTGTGTGTGGCTTACCTGGGGAACACATGGCCCCAGGATGCACTATGGGAAGAAGGCGAGCCGGCGGAGGCAGTGTGATGCTTTGGCCAATGTTCTGCTGGGAAACCTTGGGTCCTCCATCCATGTGGATGTTACTTTGACACGCTCCACCTACCTAAGCATTGTTACAGACTATATATATATATATATATATATATATATATAGTATTTCTATAATCTATATCGATGTGGTACTACAATATCTTATTCAAATCAATGGTATAAACAAGTTGGTCAAAAATAGGTCTAATGTAAAACTAGTCTTGATCACATTAACCATAATATTTTTATGTAATGGATTATATTACTAACTACAATTTTTTTTAATGTGAATTGGGATCAGTAACTGACTTCAATTTCAGAACTGCTTATTTTAAATTTGCTTGGTGCAAATAAATAAGGATTTAAGAAAGTCAGTCCACACAAAAAAGTTATTCTCTAACATGAATTTTATTCAGTTTTATATGATGTTTTCACATTCTATGAATCTGTGCTGATAATAATAATAAATTATCTTTGTGCAGAACATGAATTGCTGTTATGTAGGATACATCAATACATTTTTATGTAAGAAGGTCCCCATCTCAGAGCTGCTTTGATTTCTGAATTCCCTGTTTTTTTCTTAAGTACCTTAATATAATACTACAAACCATATTAAGCAGTACAAGCAACTTACAAAAAGCCAAAATCGGTTCCTGTGTCTGCATGTATATTGTTCCCTTAAAGGGTCAGTTCACCCAAAAATGAAATGTCTGTCATTAACTCCTCCCCCTAATGTCGCTCCTCACCCGTAAGACCTCCGTTCATCTTCACACACAGTTTAAGATATTTTATATTTAGTCCGAGAGCGTATGCAAGTGTATGCACACTATACTGTCCATGTCCAGAAAGGGAATAAAAACATCATCACAGTAGTCCATATGAGACATCAGTGGGTTAATTAGAGTCTCTTGAAGCATCGGAAATACATTTGGGTCCAAAAATAACAAAAACTACGACTTTATTCAGCATTGTCTTCTCTTCCGCCGTTTGAAACATTTTTGAGGGTTGAAAACAAACAATGCTGAATAAAGTCGTAGTTTTTGTTATTTTTGGACCCAAATGTATTTTGGATGCTTCAAGAGACTCTAATTAACCCACTGATGTCTCATATGGACTACTGTGATGATGTTTTTATTCCCTTTCTGGACATGGACAGTATAGTGTGCATACACTTGCATACGCTCTCGGACTAAATTTAAAATATCTTAAACCGTGTGTGAAGATGAACGGAGGTCTTACGGGTGTGGAGCGACATTAGGGAGAGGAGTTAATGACAGACATTTCATTTTTGGGTGAACTAACCCTTTAAGACTGTTCTGCTTTTCCTTGTGTTTTCTTTGTATTCTCATCCATGGATAATTCCTTTTGTAAGTACTGTACGATCAAAGCTCGGGGTCCCTTAGCACCAGAAGTCGACATTCAACAACATTGACTATCTTTGTGCATAAAATAAGACATAAATGTTTACAGTAATTGTCCCTCCAATAACCTGATGTACATTCACTGTAACATCTACTTCAGGGATATTCAAATCTTGCCGTAGAGGGCCAATGCGCTGAAGATTTAGCTCCAACCCTAATCAAACACACCTGAACATGCTAATCAATGTCTTCAGGATCATTAGAGAATCCCAGGGGTTGTGTTTGATCCGCGTTGGAGTGCATTGGCCCTTCAGGGTAAGATTTGAATACCTCTGATCTACTTCTTCCCGAGTTCTCTGGCTCTTTCCGTGGCCGCCTCTACGGCTCCCATCGCAGCCGCTCTGAATCCTGCTTTCTCCAGCGCGTGGATCCCGTGAATCGTGGTTCCTCCGGGAGTACAAACTTCAGCCTTCAGCTCCGCCGGGAGCTTCCCGGTGTCCCGCAGCAACACTCCAGCGCCCTACAACCCATCAGACACACGGATATCAGTGCCTTCTGGAGCTCTGCATAGTTTATGAGATATAGGAGCAGAGTTGGCTGTAGTTAGTTACTAAGTATGAGGACGGTTTGTGTGTGTTTTTGTGATCGCTATAACTAATCTTGTCATAATTGTAATATGTCGTTTGTTGGACTTTCGACTATCGAGTTTTCATGAGAACGGTTTGTGTTTTTGTGATAGAAGGGGTGATTTTTTTTTCATTGAATATTCGACCTGGATTAGTATCACAGAATCTGCCAAAGTCGTTGCCTGGGTTACGTATGTGAGGGGCGGAGCTATCAAAATAGGGGCGTGACTCTTTTAGGGGTAGGGGCGTGTTTGTTTTGGTGATTTGAAATGACAACAACGTTTACCAGATATCACTTACCCTACCTTTAACTTATTTCCGCTCATTTCCAAATTTTTTAAAACAACATCTTCCTCTTTTTTTTTAAAAATGGAATTAAATAATTAATAATTTCTTATTATTAAATAAAATATGGTTTTGTTATTTTTATTCCAAGCATATGACATTTTTACAGCAGACAAACAGTCATTCGACTGACCACGTGATCAGTGTTCCCAAAACTCGCTCCTCCACAGTGAATAAATTGCCATCTGAATGCAAAAGTTTTATCACTGAGGTGGCTTGCAAATTTATTTTTACGAATGTCAGCATGACATTTACATTTACATTTAGTCATTTAGCAGACGCTTTTATCCAAAGCGACTTACAAAAAGGGGAGAGCAATAGAAGCAACGAAACAAACAAGGCCAACAACCTGTAAGAGCTGTAAGAAGTCTCAGTTAATCGAGCACAGTACACAAACTTTTTTTTTTTTTAACAGACAAACAAACAGAAAATTTAATGGATAGTTAAGTGCTATTCTGTATTGGTCAGGTGCAATTGGAAGAGATGTGTCTTAAGATGTTTTTAAAAAATGGCTACAGACTCGGCAGCACGAATTGAGATCGGCAGGTCATTCCACCAGGTGGGAACGGTCCAGGAAAATGTCCATGAGAGCGATTTCATGCCTCTTTGGGATGGAACCACGAGGCGCCGCTCATTCGCAGAACGCAAGCTTCTGGAGGGTGTGTAAGTCTGAACAATTGAATTTAGGTATATTGGTGCAGAGCCAGTGGTTGTTTTGTAGGCGATAACTAGTGCCTTGAATTTGATGCGAGCAGCCATTGGCAACCAGTGCAGTCTGATGAAGAGAGGCGTAACATGCGCTCTCTTCGGCTCATTAAAGACCACTCTCGCCGCTGCATTCTGGATCAGCTGCAAGGGTTTGATAGTGCATGCTGGAAGCCCAGCCAGAGAAACAATTACCGTCCAAATAGGGCTTTACTCTGTATTTTCATATGAAGTACATTTCCAGTACAAATACAATTCTTTAAGGGGTCATGACACGACAAATCTAATTTGCCTTGATCTTTTGACATAAGAGGTCTTTGTACCATTACAATTTTTATTTCAAATATTAAAGGTACAGTGTGTCGTTTTTATGAGGATCTACTGATAGAAGTGTAATATAATACACATAACTATGTTTTCAGTGGCGTATAAAGACCAAGGGGGTAATCTAGCACTCCCCTAGGGGCGGCCATTGCTAACCAAGCCATCACCTGCTGTTAGCATCCCATTGACTCCCATTCATTTTTAAGTCCCTTTGACAGTGAATAACTTTACATCTAAGACGTTTAAAGACTCCATTTGTCCATTGGTTATTTCTAAAGAAACACGACAATGTATAAAAGGCTCCATTACCTTGTATCTTACACTATCGCCCCGCAGAAGCTGTTTTTGTAAAAATAGGCTAACGATTGTGTCATAACCAACGCGACTCTGTCGCACAGTTGAGAAATTACCATATAGACCTGAGGAGACGCTCAGAAGCAATCTTTGCTGTCTATGAGGCCGTCGGGGGGACGTGGAGACACAAGGTCTGATAAAGTCAAGGGGGAAGAATGAGGAGAAGCCCATAGTGAGCCAAAAGCAACGGGAGAAAATATTTAAACAACGTGATTCAGATTTCACTTTCCACAACTACTAGAAGACCTACAGCTGTCGGACAGGAGGCTCACGTCACATCTACGTCCTCAAGCTCAGTCTGAGCCTGCGCAGTTCGCTCAGCCATCAGGAAGTGAGTGCCTCTGATTGGCCTCATTTTTCCGCCGTTGAAGTCAATGGGATAGCTCTGTCCACTTCTTTAACTGTCTATGATAAAGACCTCACATAATGAAGCGTTATATCTTTATTACCTTCGAATGAGCCATTTCTATCTACACACACCACGGGTCCCTAAAAGTGAAGTCGCCATTATTTCTAACAAATTTTTAAAATTCTACTTCTATTTAAATCACTTAAAGTAACCTCCTGTCTAGCTTGCTTCCTAATCTAGTTGTCTAATAAACCTGACATTGTATATTATGAATATTGTTGGCTCTGTCATGAATTGCTCGCTTTGGATAAAAGCTTCTGCTAAATGCATGCAAATGTCAATAACAACAAAATCACACAAATTATATGGTAAAAATGTGATTGCAAAAAAATAGCAAACTTTATATAAAATCTCTCATTTTGAAACATTTCCTACCAGTATCGTCTGTGCTGCAATACGTCGAGCCAAGGCGCTCGGCATCCCCATTTTGACGGCACCCTCCGCCAGCGCCTCCGCAAAGACGTACACCTAAAAGACCAAATTTATAGTGTGAAAAAATTATAAATACGTAAAATATTATTTGGAAAGTATTTAATTTCTATTAGGTTACATTTTCTTTCTGCTCACTGTAGTACTGTAAGATTATTTGCATTTCTTTCAATAATGTATTTATTCACTTTAATCAGTTTTATTTATTTATTTGTACAGTTTTAGCCATAGAATTGTCACCATGTATAAATGAATCAATTTATATTGTGAAAAATGTATATTATTTTATAAAAATGTGAAAATGTTACATTATTACAATTTTGTTTTTACATAATGGTCATTAAGTACATTTACATACAATGATAAATAATCTAAGGTACAATACCTTAGATTATTTATCGTTACATGTAAATGTACTTAATGATTTAATCTATTACTTTCAATTATTTAAATGTATTTGTTTGCTTTTTTTAGTTTAATGTTGTTGTTAATTATTCAATTAGTTTAATGTTTTTTTTTAAATTTATTTTACAGTTTTACTCTAGCAAACTCAATTTATAGTGTGTCAAATTAATATTATAAATGTGTAAAAAAATATTTAATTTCTATTATGTTATACTATTAAATGTTTATTTTTTTCTACCCACCGTAGTTGTTTAATTATTGAAATGTATTTGTTTATTTTATTGATTGATTTAGTTTAATGTTTTTTTTATTTTTTATTATTATTTTACAGTTTTACTCTAAATTCCCAAGCAAAGCCAATTTATACTGTGGAAAAATGATATTATAAATATGTGTAAAATATTATTGGATAATATTTAATTTCCATTCGGTTTTTTATACTCACTTTGATACTTACTGTTAGATTTAATGGAATTAAATGTATTTATTTACATTTACTTATCTATTTTAATTAATTAATTTTGTTTAATCCTATTTTTATAAATTTTCACAGCATTTCTTTAAATATTAAAATGCCCACCTGAGGGTCAGTAGACCCCCGTTTGAAAACCCCAGCATTCTTCACTCAAGTAATTTGTGTGTAATTTATGGAAAAATGTGATTTATGGGTAAGAAGCTGCTGCCACTCACAAACGCGACGCCGCTGCCACTCAAGCCCGTGTGGGCGTCGATCCAGGGCTCAGGCCCCGCCTCCACCAATCCGCAGGGGCTGAGGAGGGTCTTCAGGAGAGACTCCTCCCCCTCTCCAGCCCACGAGCCTGAGGCCAGGAGCAGCGCCCCCTCCAGGAGCACGCAGGGAAGATTCGGCATCATGCGGATCACACGCGTCCCCGCAGGCAACAGCTGGAGACACAGACAGCCATGACTGCTGTGCAATATATCCCAAATGTGCATATCACAATATGCATATCGCAACGGCACGCAATATATGAATGATTTTAATAGGCTACTTGAACATTGTGTATATACACTCACCTAATGGATTATTAGGAACACACACTAATACTGTGTTTGACCCCCTTTCGCCTTCAGAACTGCCTTAATTCTACGTGGCATTGATTCAACAAGGTGCTGAACGCATTCTTTAGAAATGTTGAAAAGCTTTGTGACATGGTGCATTATCCTGCTGGCAGTAGCCATCAGAGGATGGGGACATGGTGGTCATAAAGGGATGGACATGGTCAGAAACAATGCTCAGGTAGGCCGTGGCATTTAAACGATGCCCAATTGGCACTAAGGGGCCTAAAGTGTGCCAAGAAAACATCCCCCACACCATTACACCACCACCACCAGCCTGCACAGTGGTAACAAGGCATGATGGATCCATGTTCTCATTCTGTTTACGCCAAATTCAGACTCTACCATCTGAATGTCTCACAGAACAGAAATCGAGACTCATCAGACCAGGCAACATTTTTCCAGTCTTCAACTGTCCAATTTTGTTGAGCTTGTGCAAATTGTCGCCTCTTTTTCCTATGTGTAGTGGAGATGAGTGGTACCCGGTGGGGTCTTCTGTTCCTGTAGCCCATCCGCCTCAAGGTTGTGTGTGTTGTGGCTTCACAAATGCTTTGCTGCATACCTCGGTTGTAACGAGTGGTTATTTCAGTCAAAGTTGCTCTTCTATCAGCTTGAATCAGTCGGCCTACTGGATCTTTTTCCCTTTTCACACCATTCTTTGTAAAACCTAGAAATGGTTGTGTGTGACAACCACACCCCTAAATGCATTGAAGCAACTGCCATGGGATTGGCTGATTAGATAATTGCATTAATGAGAAATTGAACAGGTGTGCCTAATAATCCTTTAGGTGAGTGTGTATTACCAAGTCAAGCAAAGAGTTTTTGGTATTTAAATATTGGCATCACATTTTTTGTTTGTTAACATTGATGTTTAAATCATACTGTCAGATTTATGATTTTTTTTTTTGCTAAAACACAGCTGGTCACTTTCAGAAGTTGAAGTGATGCTTTCTTTCCCCCGAAAGAATGTGAAATACATAAATAGTATCCTTCTCAGTTTTTAAATATTTTTTAAATATAATTGAAATAGATTTTACACACTAATAGCAATATCGTATCGCATATCACATTATTAAACAAGATATTGCATATCGCATTTTTCTTCAGTACCGCACACCACTAGTAACGATAAACCGTTACCAAATCCTCACCTCCTCAAGTGTTGCTAGAGTGACTCCGGCTGCCATGGAAACGATGATGTGTTCCTGAGTGACATTCCGGGAGATTCCATTCAGAACCTTTGGAACGAGGTGAGGTTTGACTGCCAGAAAGACCAACCGAGAGCGCTCGACAACCTCGTCATTCGAGTGAGTGACGGAAACGCCTCGCTCCTGTGAGAACATGCACACAAACCCGTCACGACACTGCAGAAACTACATCAAACGTCACACTGGGAAATTTTTACACATTACTGGCTTACTTAATCGGTTAGTTCACCCAAAAATGAAAATTCTGTTAATAATTACTTACTATATACTAGGGGTGACCCCTAATAGTCTAAGATTCGATGAATCGATATGCAGGACCAGATTCGACCACTTATCTCATGGTCGAATCTTCACGGGTGTTATGAAACGAGGATCATACCATTTTAGGCAATATAGGGGTGCTCAATATTAGTGTTATAGACGTGTCGCGGCGCTGAGCGATCGCTCCTTTAAGGGCACTGAGCTTCGCACCGGACGAGCCGCGCCTTTAAAATTCGAACACATTATACACCGACGGCGGCATTCGACGCCTGTCCGCGGCGATTAAACGTATATTTCCCTCAAATCGTGAATGTACATACTGATTTCACCCTGTGCTACAAGATACACTCATCGTGCACCTCTTCTGTCAGAAGTCGATTCAAAATGGAGCACGCGCGTATATAATGTTTACGTCTGCCTGGTGTGAGATCCTGAGACACGGCGCTGGGCTTCAGTCCGGTGTGAGACCCCCTTTAGATACAATCGGCTTAAGAACGTGCATATAAACCAAGCGGCAACCTCCCGCGATCTCTCTTGAAGCCAATACGGAAGTAATGTAAACTGCAATTCCTTAACTGGCCACTAGAGCGGCTCCAGAAGGAGCAGAATCTCATTGAGCCCCATGTTAAAATTCCCAACTTTACAGCAGAAAAAAACATGTTTACAGCCTGAGATAAATTGTGTTTTTTGGTCTATACAGCTAATTTTGCCCTTCCTGATGACTGTGAGGGGGTGGATTTTTTTATAACTCATTCGTTTACGTTATATAACGCCTTAAAGTTCTGCATAATTAAGGGCGTGGTTACAAGTGGATAGCCATTTATCTGCCGTCTATAGTCATTGCGTCACCTAAGCTCCGCGCACATCCCGCCGAAATGTGCTCCGAAATGAGATTCGAAAATTCTGATTCAAATGTGTAAATCCTTAGTAAGGGACACCCCTACTCTATACACAGATGAAGATATTAGTGTGAATCGATTCATGATTCGGATCACCAATGCCACGTGATTTCAGTACTTTGACACGCGATCCGAATCATGAATCGATTCACTGATTCATAACGGTTCGAAACTTTGTTTTGAAATCGGCCCATCACTATATAAGTCGTTATTTAGTTTCTTTATCGCACAAAAACTCTTCTCGTCTTTATAAATGATTGTAGAGCCGCTGTAGTGAGATGGGCTTTGTAACAACGTCTTTAGTGCCTTTATGGGTCTTGAGAGAGGAAATGACATTGGTGTCAATGAAGGCCTTTCTGAGCCATCGGATTTCAACACTAATATCTTCATCTGTGTGTGAAGATGAGCGGAGGTCTGACGGCTGTCCAACCACAGGAGGAATTAATGACAGAGTTTACATTTCTGGGTGAACTTACCCTTTAACCGTCACGCTGGGATACTTTTACACACTACAGGCTTACTTAAGGAATCCAGGTGTGTGTATACTTAGCAAAAAGATAAACCTTATGAAGAAACATCTGGGTCATGTTTCACCCTAAAATCAACAGAAAGCTAATTTTGATTGCACAATCACAATTAATTTATAAACATTTGTATTGTGTTAATGAGAATTTGCAGTCGGGGATATGCGTGTATAATGTAGCAAAAAAATAAATAGGTTAAGTGGAAAAAGGCTTTATGCAAAATTAATAATAATAATAATAATTTTATATATAATTACATTATATTTGTTCCAGGGTGAAACATGACCCAAACACTTCTTGACTTTTTTTATAGAACTGCATAATTAAAATGTTAATGATGTCAGATCGTACCTGAAAGCGAGGAAGGTTGTTGGCGGACGGAGCACTAATGATTATATTAGTGGCTGGAACCTTCCCTACAGCACAGAAAACAGCAGAACACGTCAGAAAACCACAGAAACGCTTACATTCAAAATAAATACAATTATTTGTTTAGCATTTTGTTCATTTACAGCAGTGGTTCTCAAACCTGTCCTGGAAGACCAACAGCCCTGCACATTTATGTCTCTTCATCTCCTCATCACACCTGATTGAACTCATGAGCTCATTAGTAGAGACTGTAAGATCTGAAATGGGTGTGTCAGATATAGGGAGACATACAAAATGTGCAGGGCTGGTGGTCCTCCAGGACAGGTCTGAGAACCACTGATTTACAGCGATTACTGACAGGTGAAGTGAATAACACTGATGATCTCTTCATCACCTGTTAGTGGGTGGGATATATTAGGCAGCAAGTGAACATTTTATCCTCAAAGTTGATGTGTTAGAAGCAGGAAAAATGGGCAAGCGTAAGGATTTGAGCGAGTTTGACGAGGGCCAGATTGTGACGGCTAGACGACTGGGTCAGAGCATCTCCAAAACTGCAGCTCTTGTGGGCTGTTCCCGGTCTGCAGTGGTCAGTATCTATCAAAAGTGCTCCAAGGAAGGACCAGTGGAGAACCGGCCACAGGGTCATGGGCGGCCAAGGCTCATTGATGCACGTGGGGAGCGAAGGCTGGCCCGTGGGGTCCGATCAAACAGACGAGCTACTGGAGCTCAAACTGCTCCAGAAGTTAATGCTGGTTCTGATTGAAAGCTGTCAGAATACACAGAGCAGCTCAGTTTGAGGCGTATGACCAGTCAGGGTCTACACTTACACCATACCCTTAGCCATTAGTAGAGATAATAAATACTCAATATGTTTAGCTCAAGTTGATCGCTGTTGTGTTTAATTACTTAACTTTGGATAAGAAAATGCATGTGTAAAAGCTAGTACACCGCATCCAGGAACTTTTTTTAGAGCTAAGTTAGCTTTAGCTACTGCTAATCAACAATGCTTTCATCATGGAGACTCTTACATGCAGAACACAGTATATATTATGAATCTTACACAAAATTCATCTTCATCACAGTATAACTGATGTTATTGGAAAAACATGATGCTACCCGTTTTCTTTCCCTTATAAATATAACTAGCTCGTTACCGAATTAAACACAAATATATTTTAAACTTTACCATTCTAGCTTGATAGTGAGCACTAAAGTCATCTTATTTGTTTATATTCATACTGATAAAGTTAGATGTTTTATCACATGTGATTCTGACATGATGTCACTGCATGCACACGGCTCGTCTGAGGTCAATAATGCGTCTTCCAGCTGATTGGTCGGTGAGGCGCGTTCATGTATTTTGGGGGCGTGGCTTTGGAAAGAGCCCAGAAGGGTGAAGGTGGAGTGAATGGAAATAATGAGCTGTCTTTAAAACAGTCCTGAGAGGTCTACAGACACTCAATTTTTATAATTTCTTTTTCAGAGTACTTACATTTTAATTATGTATTGATATATAAAGAAAGTTTAAACAAATTTGGAAACAAAGTTTTTTAACCAATTCCTACCTACCCTACCTTTAAGCAATATTTATCCATGATTTGTAATAATTCTTTCCAGTTATGATTTTGCTTAAGAGAACCACTGATTGTTTCTTGTTTTCTAAAGTGTCTATTTGGTTTGGCAGTATCACACACCCCTAATATGACATGAGTGCAGTAACAGTGTTTGCTCACTTAGCCCGGCTTCCAGATATGAAATATGGATTTGTCTTGCATTTAAATGATTATTTTTTATATTTCCTTTTACTGAAACACTAAAGAGTCCAGATGAATATTGCCTGTACTAATGTCTGTATCTCTGAGAGAAAGCACATGTTATCAGTGTGTTTTGGGGAACATTCTAGTTATAGCTGGAGCTTAATCAGCTCCAACCTTGGAGAGTGTGTATCTGTGTATGTGCGCAATATTCTGTCACAGGTCAGATCAGTTTTGAGGAGTACAATGTGCATCTTAAGAGATGGGTGGACTTGTTGTTCTGGGCAAGATGGCGCCTGCTGGATCTGGAAGGTCACTACGGGCCTAATTCTGGGGTGAAAGCATCAACAAGTGATTTATGGAGATGTGCATCTGATTAACTGACAATATGTAGAAATTAAACATGACTGTTCATTTTCTCTGAGCCAATCAGAATCATCCTCCTTGCAGTAATGATGTGGATAGACTTTGAAAAGAGTATAACTGTTGGACAAGATGGGGAGAGAGGAAGCGCGATCTACAAACTCCTTGTGAGACTTGAAGCTGGCTTTTGCTGACGAAACTGCAAACTATTCTTCAGTAAATCTCTCTGTAATTAATTGCACTCCTGACTCTTGATCTTCATTTTTCACTACTGGTCTTGGGAATTAAGATTTTTGCCTCAGCCTGATGCTTTTTATTTCAATTTTGGTCTAAAAGGGTCTTTACATTTGCACAAAAATATAACTTTGTTATTATTAATAAAAAAGTGAATAAAGGTTACGCAAAAGTAACGTAACATTACATTTCTTAAAAACGAATGACTTAACACAATATTGTAATGTATTACTTTTCAATGTAACTTTCCCAAACACTGGTCTCAATCAAGTATACACATCTACCACTTTCTAAAAGAAATGTACATTTAAATAGAAAATAAATAATATATTTTTTTATTAAAAAAAAAACTACTTTTATGACCATTTTCCATTGTGGTACAGCGTTGCCATATTGCAACGTTTGCTTATAAGTACCCATAAAAATGTTTTGTTTGTTTGTTTTGGGTTTGATTGAAGCTATTTCTATGTAATAAAAACTTATTTGAAAAAAATATTTCACGATTAGAAAATAAGGCGTCCCAGAGAGGCTATTAAAGTTAAACTATTTTATGTTTTGTGCACTTGACAGGATCTGTCCGAAATAATGCACTTAATCCAGATGTGCAGCTGAATATGGATGATGTTGTGTCACCTGACGCGATGATGCCCTGCGCGATCCCAAACGCCATGTTTCCCGCTCCGATGAATCCGATCTTCAGCTGACACACATCCTGAACTCACACACACACACACACACACACACCAAATTACTCAAGTGTTATGTGATGGTGCTGCATATGTTCACCAAACAACATCCAATCATGAGGTAAACAACATTTACTCACACACTGACCCGCTGGTGAATCGCTGCTTCTGACTGAACTATCTGACGGATTCATGGTTGATTTGGTGCAGCTTTAACAGATCACATCAGTGTTTAAAGCTAAACTCGTGTGTCATATGGAGAACATTTTCTTCTTTACTTGCATTTAAGAAACAACAGTAGATGCACTGACACCTGCTGGACTGGATCAATGGATATACCATATTTTTACAGTCTTTTTGATTTATAAACACGGACTCTCTCTCTCTTGTCAAAAAAAAAAAAATCCTATTGGAACTTCAGTTTGTCCTGTTGGATCTTATTGGACATTTTGATTTATTTTAATGGAATTTCACTTTGTCCTGTGATTTTGTTTTTTGTACTTGTTATTATTTATAATAAATAAAGAAAAGATAATAAAAAAAATGTAGGCTAATAATTCTTCTTTTTTTGTCACTTTAGAGTTTGATAATGACGCTATTATTGAAAAAACTTTTCTGTAAAAAATAAGTGACTCTAATGGTCTGTAAGATTCATTCTGGCTTCATATGAAATGTGTCTATAAAGAAACTGAGATAGCGCCACCTGCTGGACTGAACTGCATTTTATACAGCCACACTAGCGGTTGAATTGTTGATTTTATTTATACTAAAAATGATAATGTACTTTGTAAGTCTGTATTGTAATTGTACACATGATGGTCTCTTCAGTCTTTCATTAATAAAGTACTAAAGGGCATTTTTTTCATCTGTATATTATTGTGGCTTACTGTAGTACAGGGAGTGTCTGTGTTTAAATTTCTCTTTACCTGTTTCAGATCTCTGGTAGTTTACTGTGAGCTGCATTTACTAAGATAATATTAACCCTTGCAATTGTTTCTCGTCATAGGAATACACAAAAAAAGAAGTAGCGCTCTATCATTAATAAACACATTGTACAAAACTACAGTTTAGATGTCCCTATCCCCTATATAGTGCACTGTCTGATCGTTCCCTATCCCCTATATAGTGCACTGTCTGATCGTTCCCTATCCCCTATATAGTGCACTGTCTGATCGTTCCCTATCCCCTATATAGTGCACTGTCTGATCGTTCCCTATCTGTTCGTTCCCTATCCCCTATATAGTGCACTGTCTGATCGTTCCCTATCCCCTATATAGTGCACTGTCTGATCGTTCCCTATCCCCTATATAGTGCACTGTCTGATCCTTCCCTATCTGTTCGTTCCCTATCCCCTATATAGTGCACTGTCTGATCATTCCCTATCCTCTATATAGTGCAGTGTCTGATCGTTCCCTATCCCCTATATAGTGCACTGTCTGATCGTTCCCTATCCCCTATATAGTGCACTGTCTGATCGTTCCCTATCTGTTCGTTCCCTATCCCCTATATAGTGCACTGTCTGATCGTTCCCTATCCCCTATATAGTGCACTGTCTGATCATTCCCTATCCCCTATATAGTGCACTGTCTGATCGTTCCCTATCCCCTATATAGTGCACTGTCTGATCCTTCCCTATCTGTTCGTTCCCTATCCCCTATATAGTGCACTGTCTGATCATTCCCTATCACCTATATAGTGCACTGTCTGATCATTTCCTATCCTCTATATAGTGCAGTGTCTGATCTTTCCCTATCCCCTATATAGTGCACTGTCTGATCGTTCCCTATCCCCTATATAGTGCACTGTCTGATCGTTCCCTATCCCCTATATAGTGCACTGTCTGATTATTTCCTCTCCCCTATATAGAGCACTGTCTGATCGTTCCCTATCCCCTATATAGTGCACTGTCTGATTGTTCCCTATCCCCTATATAGTGCACTGTCTGATCGTTTCCTATCCCCTATATAGAGCACTGTCTGATCGTTCCCTATCCTTTATATAGTGCACTGTCTGATCGTTCCCTATCCCCTATATAGAGCACTGTCTGATCGTTCCCTATCCCCTATATAGTGCACTGTCTGATCGTTCCCTATCCCCTATATAGTGCACTGTCTGATCGTTCCCTATCCTCTATATAGTGCACGTTCTGATCGTTCCCTATCCCCTATATAGTGCACTGTCTGATCGTTCCCTATCCCCTATATAGTGCACTGTCTGATCGTTCCCTATCCTCTATATAGTGCACGTTCTGATCGTTCCCTATCCCCTATATAGTGCACTGTCTGATCGTTCCCTATCCCCTATATAGTGCACTGTCTGATCGTTCCCTATCCCCTATATAGTGCACTGTCTGATCGTTCCCTATCCCCTATATAGTGCACTGTCTGATCGTTCCCTATCCCCTATATAGTGCACTGTCTGATCGTTCCCTATCCCCTATATAGTGCACTGTCTGATCGTTCCCTATCCTCTATATAGTGCACGTTCTGATCGTTCCCTATCCTCTATATTGTGCACGTTCTGATCGTTCCCTATCCTCTATATAGTGCACTGTCTGATCGTTCCCTATCCTCTATATAGTGCACGTTCTGATCGTTCCCTATCCTCTATATAGTGCACTGTCTGATTGTTCCCTATCCCCTATATAGTGCACTGTCTGATCGTTCCCTATCCCCTATATAGTGCACTGTCTGATCGTTCCCTATCCCCTATATAGTGCACTGTCTGATCGTTCCCTATCCCCTATATAGTGCACTGTCTGATCGTTCCCTATCCTCTATATAGTGCACGTTCTGATCGTTCCCTATCCTCTATATAGTGCACGTTCTGATCGTTCCCTATCCCCTATATAGTGCACTGTCTAATCGTTCCCTATCCCCTATATAGAGCACTGTCTGATCGTTCCCTATCCCCTATATAGTGCACTGTCTGATCGTTCCCTATCCTCTATATAGTGCACGTTCTGATCATTCCCTATCCTCTATATAGTGCACGTTCTGATCGTTCCCTATGCCCTATATAGTGCACTGTCTAATCGTTCCCTATCCCCTATATAGAGCACTGTCTGATCGTTCCCTATCCTCTATATAGTGCACGTTCTGATCGTTCCCTATCCTCTATATAGTGCACTGTCTGTATCATTCCCAGGCACCAGGCATTTAGTCATATTACAAAATAATTTTTTGATGTCAAACATAAAATCTTTTTTTTTTTACGCGTTTATCACGCCGCAGGACCTCCAGATGCACGTCAACGCGTCTTTACATTGACTTAGGGTTAGGTCATTCAGCTCTGTCACTGCCATTATTCAGCTTGGAACAGCAGGACATTTATAACTCTGATTGCATTCGTCTGAAAGAAGGTCATACACACCTATGATGACTTGAGGGAGTGTAAATCATGGGCTAAATTTAATTTTTGGGTGAACTATCCCTTTAACATGGAAACCACTCTTTGACATTGACTTGTTCTGTTTTTGTTTTAAGTCAGAAATGACAAGGAATACCACACACAATACAAAGTCAATGGAGACTGTTGGATTGTTTTGCTGTCTCCATTGACTTTGTATTGTGTGAAGCTGCCCCCCTTTTCATTTCTGGCTTATGACAAAAAACAGAACAATGTCTAAAAGCTTCTATGTGACGAGGTGTGCAGCAAACTAGCTCAAAATCCGGAAGTTTTTATAAGCTGTTGACCCAAAAAAACAAGTGCTTAAGTTGGATACAGGCAATCGAGACAGAGACATCATGTTTTCTGCTATAAATCAAAAATTACAAGGAGGCAACTGGCAACCTCACACAATAAGTCAATGGAGACGGTTTGATAGTTTTCGCCCCCGGTGGGCGTGGTCTTCAGATTCGTGTCGCTCTGTCTCTATGGCTGATTTGCACTCACCTGACTAAAAACTGACTCGTTTTTTTTTTTTGTCAATAGGCCTACTTGTTTTTTTAGATCTTAACTGGACTTGCTTTACCAGTTTAACACGAAACAACTCGACAAGAATATTAATGTAAGCTCCACCTAGTGTAAACGTAGACACCAAATATCTCAAACACAGTCCCTTAAATGTAGGTGTGTGTTTAAGTACATAAACCGGTAAGCTGGAAAGGTTTACCATTCACAGAGCGGAAGCGAAAGAGCAGGTAACATAAGATAATTCATACATGATTCATGAAGTCATGGTTGGTTTAAGCTTTGTGTTCAAAAGAGTTTATAAAATTCATTGAGAGTTAAAGTCTGTATTGTAAATTTATGTATTGTCTTTCATTAATGAAAAGTATTATAAGGCATTTAAGATGTATATTATTGTTAATACTTGTTCAAAACAATCACTTTAGCAAAGATTGTAGTGTGACAAAAAAATCATTCATTTTTGTTCAATAAATATACTTATTAAAAATAGAAATACAATTATTTTAAAAAGTTAAGATTTTGAATGAGATCATAAAAATAAGCTTTACAGTAGTAATGCTTTTGTATTATGATTAATTTCTAGTGCTGTCAATCCATTTAAAAAAGGAACTAATTCATCACTTTTTCTAATTTAATTGCAAACACATTACATTTAAGATTTTTATATTGTAATAATTTCACATTTAATCTCAAAATGTAGAAACAACTTAAAGACACTAGCTTTTATTTTAAATATTTGTTTAATTAGATCTTTTTCACCGTGTAACATATTCCACTGGAGGAAAGTTGAACCCGAGTACAGCATCCGGAACGTGAACAGGAACACGATGAACATAGACTTGGCATAGAATCGACAAGAAATGAACTCACTAACATCGGTACAGGAGATAAATCTCGACCAACTGACAAGGCAAACGTGATAGATGACTATAGTAGAGCACATGATATGACAAGGAACATTCAAAGTTCATAGATATTTGATTATTTAAAATAGCTCCTGTTTTTACTTGTGTTAAACGCTGAAGTGTTCATCAAACCTCATATCTCTCTCTCTCTTTATTATTTTTTAATTTAATTACATTTTTTTAATGTACTGTGTTGTAGGAATGTATTGTGAATAGGATAGTTTTTGTAATAAAAGTGTTGTTAAAATTCATCTCTCTCTCTCTCTCTGTCTGTCTCTTTCTCTCGCTCTCTCTCCGTCTGTCTGTCTATCTGTCTCTCTCTCTCCGTCTGTCGGTCTCTCTTTGTCTGTCTGTCTTTCTCTCTCTCTCCGTCTGTCTGTCTGTCCGTCGGTCTCTCTCTCTGTCTGTCTCTCTCTCTCCATCTGTCTCCTGTCTCTCCGTTTGTCTGTCTCTCTCTCTCTCTCTCTCTCTGTCTCTCTCTCTCGCCGTCTGTCTGTCTGTCTGTCTCTCTCTGTCTGTCTGTCTGTCTGTCTCTCTCGCCGTCTGTCTGTCTGTCTCTCTCTCCATCTGTCTGTCTGTGTCTCTCTCTGTCTTTCTCTCTCCATCTGTCTCTCTCTCCGTCTGTCTCCTGTCTCTCCGTCTGTCTGTCTCTCTCTCTCTTTCTGTCTCTCTCTCTCTCTGCCTGTCTCTCTCTCTCTCTCTCTCTCTCTGTCTGTCTCTCCCTCTCTCTCTGTCTGTCTCTCTCTGTCTGTCTGTCTCTCTTCGATTGTCTGTCTGTGTCTCTCTCTCTCTCTCTGTCTGTCTGTCTGTCTGTCTCTCAGATGGACGGGCCGGTCGGTGCGATGCGTGTGTTGGTGACGGGCGGTAGTGGGCTGGTGGGGCGAGCGATAGAGCGAGTGGTGAATGAAGGAGAACGGAGAGAAGGAGAAGAATGGATATTCCTGTCATCCAAAGATGCCAATCTCATGTAAGAGCTCCTGAGCAAACACACATCAGACATCACACCTGATTTTTAAACAATGTATTAATTTAAGTTAAATGATGTAATGAATACTTCAATAGAAATTGAAGTATGTGGCTTGTAGCATAATATTAGCGCAGATGCCATTCTTCTTTTGATGTAACGAGTACATCAGTCGTTATGGGAAGTTTGTGGTTCTGGTTGACCTAAGTAATGCAGCCTAACAATCCTTTAACGGATTTAAATGATAGAAATGTAGTTATGTGTACTGGTTATGCCAGGTTAAAGAGATGTGTTTTTAGTCACGAATTTTAGTCGTGAAGGACTATAATGCATTAGGACCTTGCTCAAATACCCAGGAGCTAAATCATTTAGTGATTTGCATACACTTTAAAGTCTTGCTAATTACTTACAATGTTTAATAGGGAGCCTAGCAGTGTTGACAGAACTGGACTAATATGATCATGCTTCCTGGTTCTAGTAAGAACTCGAGCTGCTGCGTTTTGGACCAGCTGGAGTTTGTTTATTAAGCGAGCGGGGCAACCACCCAGTAGAGTAGAATTTAAAGCACCAAAAACCACAGTGTTGGTTTTATTATATACAATAGTCTGACTGTGGTGTGACAGGCAGCGGGGCGAGGGACCGCGAGAGCGGGCCGGTGATTAGTGTTGACAAGTGCCAGCTGCATGATACACCGGTCTCGTCTCGCGGCCATGTGACGGGAGCATAAAAGGAGGAGCAAGGACAGCGGAAGACGAGAGAGGACCAGGCCTGGAGTTTATGTTTATGTTTTGTTTATGTGTTTGTGGGCAGTCATCCGTGAGGGGCTGCCCGCGGTTTTACTTTCGTTTTGTTTATTTATGTTGAATAAATGTTGTTGAACGTTCGCCGGTTCCCGCCTCCTTCCTTCCCATCTACGAACCGTATTACACTGACCTTTCGCAAGTCAAGTACATATGCATATGTTCTGGGCCTTTTCATAAAACAAGTTGGTCTGGTCCTTTGTTCAGGACAAATTGACTGATCTTCTAAAGACTTTTCTTTTGTTGGATGTTTCTTCATTATCACTGTCTGTCAATCAAATGAGGATTCTGTCTGCTGCCAAAAACATGGCCCTCTTGGAGTGTACCGCAGCCAGAGTGCATGGTGCCACCAGAAGGACAATACAATTTTGGTTGGACCTTATTGAGACTATCAGACCTGGTTGGGGTTTTGTTTCAAGTTGACGCCATGTCATCCGTACTAAAGAGGACAAGGACAACCCAAGTTGTTCTCAGCGCTCAGTTCAGAAGCTGCATCTCTGATGGTATGGGGTTCATGAGTGTGTGTGGCATGGGCAGCTTACACATCTCGAAGGAAACCATCAATGCTGAAGGTATATCTAAGTTCTAGAACAACATATGCTCCATCCAGACGTCGTCTCTTTAAGGGAAGACCTTGCATTCTCCAACATGACAATGCCAGACCACACACTGCATCAATTACAACATCATGGCTGTGCAGAAGAAGGATGCGGCACTGAAATGGCCAGCCTGCAGTCCAGATCTTTCACCATTAGAAAACATTTGGCGCATCATAAAGAGGAAGATGCGATAAAGAAGACCTAAGACAGATGAGCAACCAGAAGTCTGTATTAGACAAGAATGGGACAACATTCCTATTCCTAAACTTGAGCAGCTCGTCTCCTCAGTCCACAGACGTTTGCAGACTGATATAAAAAGAAGAGGGGATGACACACAGCGGGAAACATGGCCTTGGCACAACTTTTTGGAGACATATTTTTTGTATGTTGTATTCTGAATAAAACATAATTGCATTCTGTTTATATTCACAATTTGTACATTGTACAAAATGTGTTAAACAGAGCCCTAGTATTTACACTTTTCTATATAAATGACATGGCAAAATCATTATTGATACACACTTATAGTAATATCAGACATCCCTATGGATCGGTATGGAACAAAGGCGTGAGGACTCAAACGCAGGAGAAATAAGTATTTATTAAATAAACAATAACTAAACATAACACAAAACAAAAACCCACGAAGGGGAAACCATACACTAGAAAACACAAACTCAACACACCAATGAGTGGAAACAGGAAATGGGAGACGCAGACAATACAACGATACGACAAAGACTGACAAACACCAGCCCTGCGTCCCAATTCGCATACTATCCATCCTAAATAGTATACGAAAATAGAATTAGTATGTCCCAAATCGTAGTATGTTGAAAAGAGTATTCCAAAGATTCCCGGATGGTTTACTATTTCCGGTCCGAATTCACAGTATGGATCGATGGGCACTCTAACGGCTGATATTGCCCACAACCCATTGCGAGTTGGACGAGGATTCGATTAGAACTACAAACGCGGATAAAAAGCGTTAAAAAACTACAAACATGACGGATGTGCGAGTTCGATGGTTAAGTAGAGAAGTTTAGATAAAGGGGTTTGAGTGACCCTATCAATATTTAACCTGACAAAAATATATTTATTCAGTGTTGTCCACATTATATTTCACCTGCAGCAGCATTGTGAACTTTTGTAATGACATTTTTGGCCATTAACTTTTAAATGCATCATTATATTTAAACTGCAAACACATGAGGAGAGTCTCTGCATTAAAGACACACACACGTCAGATCAACGAGCGGCTACATTTCTCTCCCATACGGTAGGAGATTAATCTGAATGTGGAAGATTTGAACTGTGACGAATCTGACGATGATTGACAGGGCAGATAAACGGTGACGGGATGCACGTAACTAAGCGACAGAGTCCGTTAAAGATGGCGAAGTAGTATGTCCCGAAGCTTGCATACTTTTCTGCTACACACTCAAAAGTATATACTTTTTCTTCACAAAAAGAGTACATACTTTTAGGACGTAGTATAAGTAGGCGAATTGGGACGCAGCACAGGAGTTTATAAAAGGAACAAATGAGGCAGGGAACGAGGGAACACAGGTGGGAGAAATCAACACTAATTAGATACGAAAGAGGGGAAGGATCAGACAATGACAGAAGCACAAATGGTCATACTGACAAAACACACACGTGCACACAAGACAGGACAGGCATGTGGCAATTTGTCTATTTATCTTTCTTAAAGATTTCTTAATCCAATTCAGTCTCACTTACAGGAGCGCTGCACGCAAAACTTGAGTTAGCCACGGCTATGGTTATTTGTGGTATTCACGAAAAAAAAAGTTATTTCATGCAGTCGCAACAATATATATTTAGGCATTCTGTCTATATATACGTTTATTTATGTTTCCCGGGATTATAGAACGCTTTAATTTGATTGGTTATTGTTTATTTGTGTCGCGTGTTAAATATATTTATATGTGCCGCTTCAGGAGCGCTGAAGAGACGAGATCCGTCTTCCAGAAACATCGTCCGACTCACGTCATTCATTTGGCCGCCATGGTGGGCGGGCTCTACAGAAACATGAGACAGAACCTGGACTTCTGGGTAATTACCAACAATTCTGATTATAATATAACATTGGGAATATGTAATAAAAATGTGTAAATGTCACTGTTGAATAACTGAACTGTAATATTTGTTTGTTGTTTTCAGAGGAATAATGTATTCATCAATGATAACGTGCTGCAGACGGCTCATGAGTTCGGGGTGGTGAAGGTCGTTTCTTGCCTGTCCACGTGTATATTCCCAGATAAAACCAGCTACCCGATAGATGAGACCATGGTATACATATACACACACACACACAAACGCACACACACTCACACACGTTTGTTTTTGTGAAATGTGGGGACATTCCATAGCCTGTACAGCCCGTATTTTCTATCCCCTTACACTGCCCCTCAACCTACCCATCTCTCTCTCTCTCTCTCTCTCTCTCTCTCTCTCTCTCTCTCTCTCTCTCACACACTCACACACACACACACACACACACACACACACACACACACACACACACACACACACACACACACACACACACAAAACCCCTAAACCTACTCATCACAGGAAACATTCTGCATTTTCATTTTCTCAAAAAATATCATCCTGTATGATTTATAAGCCTTTTGAAAAGTGGGGCCATGGGTAATGTCCTCATATTTCACCCTCTCCTGTAATACCTGTGTCATACCCATGGCATTATACACATTTGTGTCCTCATATGTCACAAAAACATGCCCACACACACACACACACACACACACACACACTTTAATAGGCAATTGGGATGGTTTGTATTTACCATTCTTAATAAGTATGATACGCATTCCTTTTATAATTCATTGCCGTATGAGAACACACTGTAGCTTTAAAAACTCAGACTTCCTCTGGTGGATCAAGATCATCTTCTCCAGCTGTTTTATGATTTGCTGGAGATGATGATTAGACACTTGTTGTATATTTTTTGTCATCTATACAGACGTGTTTCTCTCTCGCTCTGTTTCAGGTCCACAACGGTCCGCCACATGAGTCTAATTTCGGTTATGCCTACGCCAAACGCATGATTGATGTCCACAACAGGTCAGTGTCAAAGGTCATCGGTCAGGAGCTTTTCTGGGGTGTATCACATGTAAAGCAAAAAAGTGCTAACTTTTTATACCTGCATCCTCAAATGCGATTTAAATATATTAAGTCGATATTGTCATTACTACAATACATCCAGACTTTATTTTAAGAATCACACAATTAATGTGCAATTCTTATTATTCTCATTGATGAATTTCATTAAATTCACATTAGTGTGATACAGTAAAAATATTTCAATCATTTTGTTGCTGTATATAATGAATTATTTTTATGACAGTAATGCGAATTTGTGATGAATGTGTGTAATTGAAAATATAACCTAAAAATATGTGTGTCATTATTTGATTTGGGGGTGTTTGTTTATAGCGCTCATAATGTAAGAAACAAATCAGTGTGTGTTTGTCCATTAGGGCGTGTTTTCAGCAGTATGGTCTGCGATACACAGCCGTCATCCCCACCAATGTTTTTGGACCACATGACAACTTCAGCATTGAGGACGGTCACGTGCTGCCGGGGCTGATCCACAAGACGTATCTGGCTAAAAGTGAGGGACACTTTAACTTTCTGGAAGGATTCAGAGCATAAAAAAATTAAGCCATAGTATCCTAGAAATGGCTGCCGACATTGTGCACCGATTACATAATTTGAAGCCTGAGTCTGCGCAGTAGCGATCCTGAGGTGGAACTGCCGTATCAAGGTTTTTTGTATTTATTTATTATTATTATTATTATTATTATTATTTTATTTGGATATCAATATATAAAAAAAGAATGAGTAATTTATTAAGTAGAACAAAAAAACAAAAAAAGGAAGGAGAAGACAAAGAAAAAAAAATATTAAAAGACAGGGGTCTATAACTAATCAGAACAGATCACATCAAGGAAAATATCCATCCAAATACTCCCACAATCACAGCTGTCAATCCTGACGTTACACTCCGTTTTTATAGCATCAAATAACTAACTAAAAAAAAAACACTTGAGCATGTCAGTGTGAGAACTACCTGAAATGACAGAAGTCATATTCAAGGAATTTTTTTTTATTTGGCTCACGTGCCATTCTATGGAAGCCCGTTTCCGCCACTGAATAAAACAAATTAAATGAGTAACTGTGACTTTTTATCTCAGAACTTTTTTTTTCTCATTCAGAATTGTGATTATTTCACGCAATTGTGAGTTTATATCAGAATTCGGACTTTATATCTCGCAATTCTGAGAAAAAAAGTCAGAATTCTGTGATAGTCACAATTACTCATTTTATTTTTTTATTTAGTGGCGGAGACGGGCTTCCATACCATTCGGAGGGCAGCTTTTATAACCTATATTGCAGCCACCAGGGGGCGATCAAAAAGTTTTGGCTTCACTTTTCTGTGTAGTGCACACATAGACAGTAAAAGAAATGGACAGAGCTATGCCATTGACTTCAACGGCGGAAAGTGATGTCAGTAAAGGAGCACTCACTTCCTGATGGCTGAGCGAACTGCGCCGGCTCAGACTGAGCTTGAGGACGTAGATGTGACGTGAGCCTCCTGTCTGACAGATGTAGGTCTTCTAGTAGTTGTGGAAAGTGAAATCTGAATCACGTTGTTTAAATATTTTCTCCCGTTGCTTTTGGCTCACTATGGGCTTCTCTCCATTCTTCTCCCTTGACTTTATCAGATGTTATGTCTCCACGTCCCCCCGACTGTCTCATAGACAGCAAAGATTGCTTCTGAGCGTCTCCTCCTGTCTATACGGTAATTTCTCAACTGTGCGACAGAGTCGCGTTGGTTATGACGCAATCGTTAGCCTATTTTTACAAAAACAGCTTCTGCGGGGCGATAGTGTAAGATACAAGGTAACGGAGCCTTTTATACATTGTCGTGTTTCTTTAGAAATAAACAATGGTCAAATGGAGTCTTTAAACGCCTCAGATGTAAAGTTATTCACTGTCAAAGTGACGCAAAAATGAATGGGAGTCAATGGGATGCTAACAGCAGGTGATGGCTTGGTTAGCAATGGCCGCCCCTATGGGGGAACGCTTTCCGAGAGCTAGATTACCTTGAGTGCACACTTGCCCTGCATCCCAAGTCATATACTATCCATACTAAATAGTATTCGAAAATAGAATTAGTGTCCCAAATCGTAGTATGTTGAAAAGAGTATGCCAGAGAGACCCGGATGGTTTACAATTTACGGTCAGAATTCGAAGTGCGGATCGACACACACTCTATCGGCTGATATTACCCACAACCCATTGCGAGTTGGGCGAGGATTCGATTAGAACTACAAACGCGGACGTGTTACAAAACTACAAACATGGCGGATGTGCCAGTCCGACGGTTAAGTAGAGAAGTTTAGATAAAGGTTTGAGTGACCAACTATCAGTATTTAACCTGATGAAGAGATATTTATTCAGTGTTGTCCACATTATATTTCACATGCAGCAGTATTGTGAACTTTTGTAATGATACGTTTGGCCATTAACTTTTAAATGCGTCATTATATTTAAACTGCAAACACACGAGGAGAATCTCTGCATTAAAGACACACACACGGCAGATCAACGAGCGGCTACATTTCTCTCCGATACGGCAGGAGATTAAACTGAATGTGGAGGATTTTATCGGTGTGATGATTGACAGGGCAGTTTAAACGGTGACGCGATGCTCGTAACTAAACGACAGAGTCCTTTAAAGATGAGGAAGTAGGTCTAGTACGTCCCAAAGCTTGCGTACTCTTCTGCTACACACTCAAAAGTATGTACTTTTTCTTCACAAAACGAGCACATACATTTAGGACGTAGTATAAGTAGGCAAATAGGGACGCAGCATTGATCTGTAGCTTAATTTCTGTTCACATGGAAAACATATTGTGTGTGTGTGTGTGTGTGTGTGTGTGTGTGTGTGTGTGTGTGTGTGTGTGTGTGTTGTAGAGGAAGGCAAACCTCTGCAGGTCTGGGGTTCAGGTCGGCCTGTTCGGCAGTTCATCTTCTCTCTGGATCTGGCTCGTCTGTTCCTGTGGGTTCTGAGAGAGTATGACGAGGTGGAGCCCATCATTCTGTCAGGTACTCAAAACGTGTCACATTTAAAGGGATAGTTCACACAAAAATGCAAATTATTTCATTAATTACTCACCCTCATGTCATTCCACGGTCTATGTTCCAAACCCATAAGACTTTCATTCATCTTCGGAACACAAATTAAGATCTTTTTTTGACGAAGCTTTCTGTCCCTCCTGACTTAATTTAGGCTTTTATTCACATACATTGATCAGCTAAGATATACAGAAGCTCAACTGAACCTGCTTGATGAACAAACCTCTTGCAGAAGCTCAAACCTGCTGCGTAACGAGAACGAACCTCACTAGTATACATCTATAATTAAACATGTACATTTACACAAATGAGGCATAACATTATGACCACCTTCCTAATATTGGGTTGGTCCTCCTTTTGCTGACCTGTCGAGGCATGGACTCCTCTAGACCCCTGAAGGTGTGCTGTGGTATCTGGCATCAAGATCTTAGCAGGAGATCCTTTAAGTCCTGTAAGTTGTGAGGTGGGGCCTCCATGGATCGCTCGATCGCACAGATGCTCGATTGGATTGAGATCTGGGGAATCTGGAGGCCGAGTCAACGCCTCACACTGGTTGTTGTGCTCCTCAAACCATTCCTGAAGCATTTGTGCTTTGTGTCAAGAGCATTATCCTGCTGGAAGAGCCACAGCCACCAGAATACCGTTTCCATGAAAGGCTGAACATGGTCTCAGCAATGCTTAGGTAGGTGGAGCGTGTCAAAGTAACATCCACATGGATGGAGGACCCAAGGTTTCCCAGCAGAACATTGGCCAAAGCATCAACCTGCCTCCGCCGGCTCGCCTTCTTCCCATAGTGCATCCTGGGGCCATGTGTTCCCCAGGTAAGCCACACACACACACACCCGGCCATCCACGTGATGTAAAAGAAAACATGAATCCTCAGACCAGGCCACCTTCTTCCATTGCTCCGTGGTCCAGTTCTGATGCTCACGTGCCACTGTTGGTGCTTTCGGCAGGGTCAGGGGTCAGAGGTCACCCTGACTGGTCAGCGGCTATGCCGCCCCATACGCAACAAACTGAGATGCTCTGTGTATTCTGACAGCTTTCTATCAGAACCAGCATTAACTTCTGGAGTAGTTTGAGCTCCAGTAGCTCGTCTGTTTGATCGGACCCCACGGGCCAGCCTTCGCTCCCCACGGTCATCAATGAGCCTTGGCCGCCCATGACCCTGTGGCCGGTTCTCCACTGGTCCTTCCTTGGAGCACTTTTGATAGATACTGACCACTGCAGACCGGTAACAGCCCACAAGAGCTGCAGTTTTGGAGATGCTCTGACCCAGTCGTCTAGCCGTCACAATTTGGCCCTCGTCAAACTCGCTCAAATCCTTACGCTTGCCCATTTTTCCAACTTCTAACACAACTTTGAGGACAAAATGTTCACTTGCTGCCTAATATATCCCACCCACTAACAGGTGATGAAGAGATAATCAGTGTTATTCACTGTCATAATGTTATGCCTGATCGGTGTATATTAGTATTGTCCTTGACTTATGGAAAAGCTGCTTGTGATGAGCTTTGATTGATCATGCGACTCATCACTGTAAATTTATAAACAGAATTTTCCCTGCTACTGTTGTGTAAAAGCATGTAACTCGGATATGACAGACGAGCTCTAGCCACACTACAAAAAAAGTAATCTCACCAGTACGGCTGCACGATTTGGGGAAAATATATAATTGCGATTATTCTGGGTAAAATTATAAATTAATTAATTAATTAATTGTAAATTAATTAAAGTTATTATAATTTTTTACAAATGAAAAGTGTGTGTACATAACATTTTGTGTTTTTATATTAATATGACTAATAAAAATTATTATGATTATTATTACTGCTAAAAATATTTTTAAAAATAAGAAATCTTACCATTACAATAACATTTTCATAATTACAAATAAAAAAGAGTATGTCAGAATAAATATAACAATATAATACTAATACTAATTATTATTATTATTTTTGTAATATTTTACAGAAAACATTTTACACAAAAAAAACTGCTGGGTTACTTATTAATATGCAGACAGCCTATGACTAAAAAACATTAGAAAGGTCTAAGCCTAAGGAGTTATTCTTAAAGTCTGTCTTTAATATGAAATATGAACCTCTTGTGCATCCACTGTCAGGGAAAAAAACTCCTGTACATTGAAGAAAAACATGGATTGTCCAACAAATTTATACTTTTTTAAAGTTTATTAAGTTTTAAAATGTATTGAGCATTATTTTCTTAGTATTAATTACCCAAAAGTTTTTAATTCATACTGAAAGCCAGAGGGCGCCCTCGAGCGGAAAAAAAATCCACAACTGAGACTAGCAATAAATTCCACGCAATCCCTATATGTATAAAGAAATCCAGCAATCCCTGCAGTTTTGACTGATTAAACAGGAAGTTACAGGATGAAAATAGAATCTGAAGAGCTCATTTGTTTTCTTTCTCTCTAGTCGGAGAGGAGGATGAGTTGTCCATAAAGGATGCTGCAGACGCTGTGGTTGCAGCGTTGGGGTTCAAAGGTGACGTGATTGTATCCTTTCACACACAAACAATTACTCTTCTCAATTATGAAAATCTGAAGGCGATCTTGATTCTGTGGAACTCAAAATAAGGAGCTGAATGGAGGAGAAAAATGACCGAGCTGACTAAGCCTTTAACCCTTAACTAAGCGCTCCCAGTATGACACTAGTAAAGCAGACGGTCAGTTCAAGAAAACCGCCAGTAACGCCAAACTACGCAAATACCTGCCAGACTTCAAGTTCACACCGTTCAAAGCAGGTGAGCAATCTTCAGCGTTTGATAAATGTTCTTCATTAGTTGTCAAAAGAACACTCATTATTGGTGCTTTTCTTTTTTCCAGCCATCAAGGAGACGAGTGATTGGTTTGTGGACAATTATGACGTCGCCCGTAAATGAAGATCTTCACATCTCATTGGCTGTGGAGAGGTCAAATACTGTTCAATGCTGGTGACCAATGAAGGATCAAACCATTTGAGCAACACTTACTGATCTTTACAAAGACATCATCATTTAACACTGCCATCTTAGCTCTCTTTTCATGTGTTGTTCTTGAAACTGCAAAATGCTGCATTTTCAAATGCATGTATTAAAGTCACGATGAAAATCAAAATGTACGTTTTTGGCTTTTTTATGAAAATGTTAGCTTTAAGTTTTTCTATAAGCTAATGTGCTCCAAAACATTACAATTCAAAATGTATAATCTCCAGTTCCTGCAGGTCCACCAATAACGATCAATGACTTTCATGACATCCATCTGCACTTCAGCTTCTCATCAGGTTTTCTGTCCAATCAAATGCTCTCTGGAATCTGAAGCCCCACCCTCTACATTATAAACAAAGGCTGAAAATGAAATCACTCACTTGTTCACACATGTACTTTTTTCAACATGGTGAAAGGCATATAATAATCTATATCATTTACAAAATCCTCCTGCTCACACATAAATGCATCACCGGATATGCACCTCCATCTACAGGAACTCATCAGTCTGAAATCCTCCACCTGCCCCCTCAGATCTTCAGGCCACCTGCTTCAAGTCACCACCACCAGGCTTCGTACCAGGTGTGTGTGTGTGTGTGTGAGAGAGAGAGAGAGAGTGTGTGTGTGTTTGTGAGAGTGTGTGTGTGATAGGAGATCGAGCTTTCTGCTCGGCTGCACCGCGGCTTTGGAACCACAGTGAGCTGAGAGCAGTACAGAGCCTGGACCAGTTTAAAGCTGAACTGAAGACTTCTCTCTTCAGAAAGGCTTTTATGTGTTGATTGTTTTATTCTATATTTTTACTTTTTATTATTTTTTGTTATTTTTTTCCTTTTCCATTGTTGCACTTCGAGATTCTTTGGAATGAAAAGTGCATTATAAATAAAATTTAACTATTATATAGGGGATAGGGAACGATCAGACAGTGCACTATATAGGGGATAGGGAACGATCAGACAGTGCACTATATAGGGGATAGGGAACGATCAGACTGTGCACTATATAGGGGATAGGGAACGATCAGACAGTGCTCTATATAGGGGATAGGGAACGATCAGACAGTGCACTATATAGGGGATAGGGAACGATCAGACAGTGAACTATATAGGGGATAGGGAACGATCAGACAGTGCACTATATAGGGGATAGGGAACGATCAGACAGTGCACTATATAGGGGATAGGGAACGATCAGACTGTGCACTATATAGGGGATAGGGAACGATCAGACAGTGCTCTATATAGGGGATAGGGAACGATCAGACAGTGCTCTATATAGGGGATAGGGAACGATCAGACAGTGCTCTATATAGGGGATAGGGAACAATCAGACAGTGCTCTATATAGGGGATAGGGAACGATCAGACAGTGCACTATATAGGGGATAGGGAACGATCTGACAGTGCACTATATAGGGGATAGGGAACGATCAGACAGTGCTCTATATAGGGGATAGGGAACGATCAGACAGTGCACTATATAGGGGATAGGGAACGATCAGACAGTGCACTATATAGGGGATAGGGAACGATCTGACAGTGCACTATATAGGGGATAGGGAACGATCAGACAGTGCACTATATAGGGGACAGGGAACGATCAGACAGTGCACTATATAGGGGATAGGGAACGATCAGACAGTGCACTATATAGGGGATAGGGAACGATCAGACAGTGCACTATATAGGGGATAGGGAACGATCAGACAGTGCACTATATAGGGGATAGGGAACGGTCAGACAGTGCACTATATAGGGGATAGGGAACGATCAGACAGTGCACTATATAGGGGATAGGGAACGATCAGACAGTGCACTATATAGGGGATAGGGAACGATCAGACAGTGCACTATATAGGGGATAGGGAACGATCAGACAGTGCACTATATAGGGGATAGGGAACGATCAGACAGTGCACTATATAGGGGATAGAAAACGATCAGACAGTGCACTATATAGGGGATAGGGAACGATCAGACAGTGAACTATATAGGGGATAGGGAACGATCAGACAGTGCACTATATAGGGGATAGGGAACGATCAGACAGTGCACTATATAGGGGATAGGGAACGATCAGACAGTGCACTATATAGGGGATAGGGAACGATCAGACAGTGAACTATATAGGGGATAGGGAACGATCAGACAGTGCACTATATAGGGGATAGGGAACGATCAGACAGTGCACTATATAGGGGATAGGGAACGATCAGACAGTGCACTATATAGGGGATAGGGAACGATCAGACAGTGAACTATATAGGGGATAGGGAACGATCAGACAGTGCACTATATAGGGGATAGGGAACGATCAGACAGTGCACTATATAGGGGATAGGGAACGATCAGACAGTGAACTATATAGGGGATAGGGAACGATCAGACAGTGCACTATATAGGGGATAGGGAACGATCAGACAGTGCACTATATAGGGGATAGGGAACGATCAGACAGTGTACTATATAGGGGATAGGGAACGATCAGACAGTGAACTATATAGGGGATAGGGAACGATCAGACAGTGAACTATATAGGGGATAGGGAACGATCAGACAGTGCACTATATAGGGGATAGGGAACGATCAGACAGTGCACTATATAGGGGATAGGGAATGATCAGACAGTGAACTATATAGGGGATAGGGAACAATCAGACAGTGAACTATATAGGGGATAGGGAACGATCAGACAGTGCACTATATAGGGGAAGGGGGACGATCAGACAGTGCTCTTTATAGGGGATAGGGAATGATCAGACAGTGCACTATATAGGGGATAGGGAACGATTAGACAGTGCTCTATATAGGGGATAGGGAACAATCAGACAGTGCTCTATATAGGGGATAGGGAACGATCAGACAGTGCTCTATATAGGGGATAGGGAACGATCACAGTGCACTATATAGGGGATAGGGAACGATCAGACAGTGCTCTATATAGGGGATAGGGAACGATCACAGTGCACTATATAGGGGATAGGGAACGATCAGACAGTGCACTATATAGGGGATAGGGAACGATCAGACAGTGCACTATATAGGGGATAGGGAACGATCAGACAGTGCTCTATATAGGGGATAGGGAACGATCACAGTGCACTATATAGGGGATAGGGAACGATCAGACAGTGCTCTATATAGGGGATAGGGAACAATCAGACAGTGCACTATATAGGGGATAGGGAACGATCAGACAGTGCACTATATAGGGGATAGGGAACGATCAGACAGTGAACTATATAGGGGATAGGGAACGATCAGACAGTGCACTATATAGGGGATAGGGAACGATCAGACAGTGAACTATATAGGGGATAGGGAACGATCAGACAGTGCACTATATAGGGGATAGGGAACGATCAGACAGTGAACTATATAGGGGATAGGGAACGATCAGACAGTGCACTATATAGGGGATAGGGAACGATCAGACAGTGCACTATATAGGGGATAGGGAACGATCAGACAGTGCACTATATAGGGGATAGGGAACGATCAGACAATGCACTATATAGGGGATAGGGAACGATCAGACAGTGCACTATATAGGGGATAGGGAACGATTAGACAGTGAACTATATAGGGGATAGGGAACGATCAGACAGTGCACTATATAGGGGATAGGGAACGATCAGACAGTGCTCTATATAGGGGATAGGGAACGATCAGACAGTGAACTATATAGGGGATAGGGAACGATCAGACAGTGAACTATATAGGGGATAGGGAACGGTCAGACAGTGCTCTATATAGGGGATAGGGAACGATCAGACAATGCACTATATAGGAGATAGGGAACGATCGGACAGTGCACTATATAGGAGAAGGGGGACGATCAGACAGTGCTCTAAATAGGGGATAGGGAACGATCAGACAGTGCTCTATATAGGGGATAAGGAACGATCAGACAGTGAACTATATAGGGGATAGGGAACGATCAGACAGTGAACTATATAGGGGATAGGGAACGATCAGACAGTGCTCTATATAGGGGATAGGGAACGATCAGACAGTGCACTATATAGGGGATAGGGAACGATCAGACAGTGCACTATATAGGGGATAGGGAACGATTAGACAGTGAACTATATAGGGGATAGGGAACGATCAGACAGTGCACTATATAGGGGATAGGGAACGATCAGACAGTGCTCTATATAGGGGATAGGGAACGATCAGACAGTGAACTATATAGGGGATAGGGAACGATCAGACAGTGAACTATATAGGGGATAGGGAACGGTCAGACAGTGCTCTATATAGGGGATAGGGAACGATCAGACAATGCACTATATAGGAGATAGGGAACGATCGGACAGTGCACTATATAGGAGAAGGGGGACGATCAGACAGTGCTCTAAATAGGGGATAGGGAACGATCAGACAATGCACTATATAGGGGATAGGGAACGATCAGACAATGCACTATATAGGGGATAGGGAACGATCAGACAGTGCACTATATAGGAGAAGGGGGACGATCAGACAGTGCTCTAAATAGGGGATAGGGAACGATCAGACAGTGCACTATATAGGGGATAGGGAACGATCAGACAATGCACTATATAGGGGATAGGGAACGATCAGACAATGCACTATATAGGGGATAGGGAACGATCAGACAGTGCACTATATAGGAGAAGGGGGACGATCAGACAGTGCTCTAAATAGGGGATAGGGAACGATCAGACAGTGCACTATATAGGGGATAGGGAACGATCAGACAGTGCTCTATATAGGGGATAGGGAACGATCAGACAGTGCACTATATAGGGGATAGGGAACGATCAGACACTGCACTGGAACAATTGGAAACCTGCAGGTTCTTTAGTAAAATTTGTATTTATTTATATTTAATCTTATTTCATTTATATAATCTAGTTTTATTGACAGTTACTGTACTTTGAAATGTGGAAATAAATGCCATATGGAAATTTCTCTGGTTTGTTCAATAATTATCCTTGATAAACTGCATGCAACAAATATATAAATCCATTTTTTTGGATTCTGTATTTTACAATTACCGCAAGAGCACTGAACTGAGCTTTCGAAACAATGTAATTTTTGCAATTTCACTCCCTTATAAAACAGAACACATTTACATCAATAAATAGGCCTAGTCTGGAAGGCCTGCCAGACTAAGTCTATTTTATTTTATTTTAAATACAGTGCAAAGTCTTTTTAACATTAATGCTGTTTCACCTTTTTTATTTATAAATACAGCCATATTAACAACAGGCAAAAAACATTTTTAAAAAAAATTATGTTTTCTGGAGAACATAGGCCTTAATTTTAAACTACAGTTTTAAATGGTTTATGTGTTGAATAGAAAGAGAGAATATTCACTGGAATATGCAAACATTGTAATAGCTATGATGTATTCGCGCGTTTGTTTATTTTTCTTAAGTCAATCTAATCTAAGGTATCAAAATTAATGTTGTGTCGGTCTATAAAATGTTGATGACAGAGCATATGTCATCGTTTAACTACGTGTCGCGGATAGGCCTAATATAATTCATTTTCACAGAGCTGTAATTAATTAGATGTTTATTATATAAATAGCAAACGTTAATATAATTTATGTAGTTTTAAATGAGTCGTTCTTGTTTACATACGGTGACAACTCGGTGAGTGAACGGCTGAACGCGACTGAGCTAAACACAGAGATAAATGAATTCGGCGCTTTTATTTCCAACATGCTCGCATTCATGGCTGTTTTATTTCATTCATGTGAAGTTACGTCGTTATTGTAACCGTGAGTTCGTCTCTATTTAGCGCCAAGTTTAAACTACACCACATCATCTCATAACATCTTATTTGTGCATATCTCAATTGTGCATTACTGTTATGTTAAACAAAGTTTATTAATAAAGGGATGCAGGTTATTTTACCTTTGAACACCGTTGTTGACTCATCTCCCCTCAAGACGCAGATCTTTAACGGCGCGCTTGTATGCAATTCTCAAAACCTCCACAAGATGGCGGCGATACCCGATTATGGGAAAATGCTTTAATATCGGGATTCCGATATATCGGTCGATCACTACTCTTGTCCTCATGTGCCTAATTATTTCACAAAACCAATTTGAAGATGGGTTTACTTAATACAAGGTTTCTTTGGATGACAGGAATATCCAACTCCTTCTCTCCGTTCGCCCTCTATCACCACATCAGGTTTGATGAACACTTCAGGGGTCAAAGGGTTCACCCAAAAATGAAAATTAGCCCATGATTTACTCACCCTTTTGTTGATCGCATTCAGTTTATGGAAAAAATGTTGAAAGTGCCTCTGCCGTACAAAGGCTTACGCTACCAGTTACACAGAGGGTTGGTCAGGGAATGCCCAGTCATGTGATGTGAATTTAGCCCATGGGGGAAAACCAATTTTTTTTTACAGTCTATAGGCAAAACATAGTCAAAAAATACGAATAAACACCTGGGTTATATAAAATAATAATTATAATAAAATCACCTCATTACTACATTTTTTTTAAATTAAAAGCCGCACAAAATGAATTCAATGCAACAAATTCTACAATTGTGTATCTCACCTTCTTCATGAACAAAAGCAAACATTCTGTCTCTTTACTCGTCATCAAACATCCTTGTCTTTTTATTTTTATTTTTTACTTATAACAAAAAACAGAACAATGTCTAAAAGTACATATTTTTGTAATAAGTCTGAAATGACAAGGAGGCCGCTTCCCGCAATAGAAAGTCAATGGAGACGGTTGGTTTGTTTTCCACCCCGGTGGGCGTGGCTTTCATTTTATGACGCGTGTCGCTGGCGTCCGAAACCTGGAAAATGCCGCCTTCGGAGGACCAATTTGAAGGCAGGAAGGCATCAAGCTGCGTCCATATCTAATGTTTGCTTCACTTTCTGTCTCCAGAGAGACCTTCATCTGATTGAGTTTTTAAGGCAGCATACACGTGTCCTTCGCTGCCTTTGATATCCCACAATCCTGTGCTTTCCATTCAGTGATGGTTGAGCTGGGAAAAAAATATGGCGTAAAGAAGTTGTGTTTGCGGGTCAGTTTGTGTGTAAATGTACGATTTTTACCAACATATTACACTTCTGATGTCATTTCTAGTGAGAAATGACTAATGTAGTAATTAAATATGTGTTTAGTTCTCACCAAAGCTCTCTCTATTTTGCTGTAGATCATTAAAGTGTTACACTGCCTTAGAAGTCTGTCCGAAATCAGTTTCATGAGCTGCCTTCATGCACAAAATGTTGCCTTACAAGTCATTGCCTGATGAGGCAGCGAGGCAACGAGTCAGCAGCCTAGGTTTTCGGACGCAGCCGCTCTGTCTCTATACTCTGGCCACGCCCCAAACATGACAAGTGGGCGGTCCTATAGAGAGCACAGACCCGTCAATCAAAAGTCTGGCTAGTGATTGGAGAAACAAAGCTTTTCTGAATCAATTGAACCTATTGCTTGGACGCCACCTGCTGGTCAAACGTCTGTATATACTACTTTTACAATTAAATCACAGCCTTGAAGTTACCACAGCCATGCATTGTTAGAATAAAAACATTAGTTCATTAATAATAAAAAATGTACATCTCTATACTCGCCAAAGTCAATTTTTCCACTTGCATTTGTATCGGTGGAAGTTGATTTTGAACCCTGACTGGTCAGCCGCTAGATGGCTCGTGCTGAGGGAAGGGCGTTTAATAAATGCATTCGCAGTTTTAGTAAATGCATAACTGTAAAATGTAGATGAAAAAAAGCTATAAATAACCACGACAAAAGAGCTAATAGGGCAGTGTTCAATGATTTTTTTATTAAGGTTTGTTCAAGGGGTTTGGTTTCCAGCATTTAACTCCCCACAGCCTCAGACGGACCGACTGAATGTCTGATCATGTTACCCAACATTGGAAACACTTCAGAACCTCATCATCATGACATCGAACATTGTGTTTACAACTCCAACAATGAGCACTTACCACGATCAACAATTTTGAAAAGTTTAGACTCTTTAAAGGGTTACTTCACCGCCTTTTCATATTAAACTATGTTATTCCCTTAACTAAAACGAGTTGATACAGTGTGTGTCTCAGTGCGTGCTCTTAATCTCTCTGACGTGCGGTGACGATCTGATAGCATTTAGCTTAGCTCCCTAAGCCCAGTTCATTCACTATGGAACCAAACAGAGATCAAGTTAGAAGTACCAAACACCTCCATCTTTCCCCTATTTAAATACAGTTACACGAATAGCACTTCTGAGAGTACTTCGGCTCGGCGGAGTAAAAAGTCCCGGCCGAAACATCTCCCCTCACTCTCTCATTTCTGTCAATAGGGAGATGTGAGGGAAGATGTTTCGGCCGGGACTTTTTACTCCGCCGAGCCGAAGTACTCTCAGAAGTGCTATTCCGCCACACATTATAGTTCTCCTTTTTAATCCGATTAGAGAAGTGCCACGTTTTATTTTGTCACCATACTTAATTGTTCAACTATTCGTGTAACTGTATTTAAATAGGGAAACCGTGGAGGTGTTTGGTACTTCTAACTTGATCTCTGTTTGGTGCCATAGTGAATGAACTGGGCTTAGGGAGCTAAGCTAAATGCTATCAGATCGTCACCGCGCGTCAGAGAGATTAAGAGCACACACTGAGACAAGAGAGGTGTGTATCAACTCGTTTAAGTTAAGGGAATAATAGTTTAATATAAAAAAGGCAGTGAAGTATCTCTTTAAAATAAGCCTAAGAGTTTGGTCTGTCATTGTAGGGACATCCATTTTCACGCTGCTGATTGGTTGTTTTTCATGTCAGTCAAACGGCCTCTGGGCGGTCCCTGGCCAATGAAATCCACTATGGAGTCCAGACCTTTTCTGGCTTCAGTCTGAAGGTCTGTCTATGTGTGACTAACCCACAGCCAATGAGATGTGAAGATCTTCATTTACGGGCGATATCATAATTGGCCACAAACCAATCACTCGTCTCCTTGATGGCTGGAAAAAAGAAAAGCACCAATAATGAGTGTTCTTTTGACTACTAATGAAGAACATTTATCAAACGCTGAAGATTGCTCACCTGCTTTGAACGGTGTGAACTTGAAGTCTGGCAGGTATTTGCGTAGTTTGGCGTTACTGGCGGTTTTCTTGAACTGACCGTCTGCTTTACTAGTGTCATACTGGGAGCGCTTAGTTAAGGGTTAAAGGCTTAGTCAGCTCGGTCATGATTTAAGGACTTCTTTTATGATCAGGGATGCAAACGGGTGAGGGGTAAAAAAGGAGAGAAAACATTCAGAGATTTTTTTATATATATACTTACTTTTCATGCTCATTTCTAGACACTATTATCGGGATACTTCGCCACTTTTTCATATTAAACTTTGTTATTCCCTTAACTAAGACGAGTTGACACACACCTCTCTCGTCTCAGTGTGTGCTCTTAATCTCTCTGACGCATGGGGACGATCTGATAGCTGAGAAAGCCTCCCTCACATCTGGAGGATTTTTCAGGCGTGACTTTCTACTGCGCCGAGTCGAAGTACTCCCAGTTGTGCTCCTCCACCATAGGGATGTGCCCATATCAGTTTTTCATGTTGCGATTAATTGATGAAGCTTTTATCACGGTATACAAAATTATCACGATGTTGAAATAAGTTGTCATAGCATAACAGCTTTAAGAACTATTTTTGTAATAACAGAAATAACTGAATGTTGAAATACAATAATACAATGCACCAAAAATATATACGGCTCTGAAAGAAATTAAGAGAAATCAATGTTAAGTGGTCTCTTAATTTTTTCCAGAGCTGTAAAAGTAAAATTTTCAAACATATTTAAGTGCAAAAGAATTAGGCTATAAAGATGTTAAGAAATACTGATCATTGTTGGTTTTATCTTAGGTCCATTAAAAAGGTTATTTTGTTATTAAAACTACACTGTGTAACTTTTTTTGTTTATTCTTAGCTAAAAAACACTTAGTTCTTTCACAAATATACCTGCTCATTAAGTGAGGGATAATGTCCACCAGCCGGTTGTTATCGCAGAATAAACCCCTCCAGAGTGATCAGGACCCCGAGGCGAAGCGGAGCGTCACTCTGAAGGGGTTTATTCTGCGATAACAACCGGCTGGGTGGACATTATCCCGCTTATTACACGGCTACTAGTCTCAAATAAATTAGACACAAAATATTGTCTTGAGATTTAATATTTTATTAGCTCTTACGCAAAGCTTCCGCGAAGAAAAACAGTTCCAGACTGCTTTAAGCCTTTATCTATTGCTGCTAAATGTTGAGAATGAATGCTGAAAGGGTTAGTTCACCCAAAAATGAAACCAAGCCTATGATTTACTCACCCTCAAGTCATTATAGGTGTATATGACATTCTTCTGTCAGACAAATACAATCAGAGTTATATTTAAAAAGTCCAGGCTAACGTTAATCCCAGCAGTAGTTGGAGCTGTTTCTGAAGTCCATTAAATGCAGCTGTCCGTCAAATAACGTGCTCCACACGACTCCGATGGGTTAATAGAGCCTTCTGATTCCAATCGATGCGTTTGTGTCAGAAAAATATCCATATTTAAAACATTATAAAGGAAACCCGCCTTGAAGTCTTCCATTGTAACCCACGGCTGTTTAAGCCACAAGATGGCGCCAGCGTTAAGCACAGAAGTAGAACCGGTCAAGATAACTCGTAGTACCCGGATGAGCGGTGTGTGTTATCTGGATATAACGTACCGCTGGAATGCGCGATTGACCAATCAGAATCAAGTATTTCACAGAGCCGTGTAATAATGTATATTTACTTCTTTCAAGTAATAAAGTATTCCCGTAAGTTTATAATATGCCGTTGAAAACACATACGGGTGAGGGGTTCGACTGCCGGTCACCATGTTGCTCCTCCATCTTGAAAGTACAGTAGCCAAAGAGGGACATACCCGTAAATTCAAGCTTCGCCTTTCGCGTTTTAACACTCGATGGCACCGTGTCGAATGTGAAGAGGGGAATTGCCTTGTTAATTTATTAAAACGTGGAGGTGTTTGGTCGCTTCTAACTTGATCTCTGTTTGGTACCATAGTGAATGAACTGGGCTTAGTGGGCTAAGCTAAATGCTATCAGATCATCACCGCGCTTCAGAGCGATTAAGAGCACACACTGAGACGAGAGAGGTGTGTATCAACTCGTCTTAGTTAAGGGAATAATAGTTTAATATGAAAAAGAGGTGAAGTATCCCTTTAAGTATCTTTGCATCTGCCTGAAAACTAATTCTAACAGGTAAGAGGTAGAAGGTTTTTTTGTGTTTTATGCAGGGCAAAACAACCCTTTATAAAACACAAACAAAGGAGTCAATAGATATGGGAGCTGAATACATGAACAAAACAAAAACAAGACGACAACAACCAGATAAAACATGTTGGAAATCATTTTAGCTTCATTAACACTCAAACTCAAAACTGGAGATCCCACTGGTTACAAATGCATCAATATGGGATACTTTGTACATTGCCTCGTAAGTTAAACCCTATTTCTTCATTACCTTGTAATGTCACTCAAAAAAAAAAAAAGGCTCAGCCTGACCAACCTTCTCATTGGATCTACGCAAATCTCGTATTTTGATCTCAAAAGGTGAATTCTCAGCTAAAGGTGAGGAGTTTGCATCGGTAATGATGCTGTTTGAAAACTGCAGATTTTCTCCATGACCAGTGAGAAGTTATGGGTGAAAGGATACAATCACGTCACCTTTGAACTCCAACGCGTCGACCACAGCGTCCACGGCGTCCTTTATGGACAACTCATCCTCCTCTCCGACTAGAGAGAAAGAAACAAAGACAAACTAATGAGATATTTCAGGGTGTTTGCTTTGTTCCGAAACAGACTTAAAGGTCCCGTTCTTCGCGATTCCATCTTTCAAACTTTAGTTAGTGTGTAATGTTGCTGTTAGATCATAAATAATACCTGTAAAATGATAAAGCTCAAAGTTCAATGCCAAGCGAGATATTTTATTTAACAGAAGTTCCCTTTCAAAGCCTACAGCGAACGGCCGGTTTGGACTACACCGCTGCACTTCCTGCTGTAATGACGTCACTAGAACCGTTTGTTGACGAACCCTCCACCCACAAGAACACGCAAAATAGGGGGCGTGGTCTCGCTGCTCTCCCACGTGGAGAAGAGCGCGCATTCAGCGCTTGCATCGCCCCGTTATGGTAAGAGGCGGGACCTTTCTGGGGAAAGTACGCTTAGCTGCTGTCCAATCACAACACGGGAAGCGCTGGCCCAATCAGAACTCGTTACGTGTTTCTGAAGGAGGGACTTCATAGAACAAGGAAATCATCAGGCCGTTTTTAGGACAGACAAAACTGTTTACAGATAAGTAAATAGTGTGAAAAATACTGTTTTTTTACACGCGAAACAAACTCATGTTATATTGCACACTGTAAACATAATCAAAGCTTCGAAAACACGCGAAGAACGGGACCTTTAATTTGTTACAAAGTTGCATTTTCTTCTTGATTCAGTTCACTTTCATTTCAAAGCGTACCAAAATGTGTTTATGCAAGTCACATGCGAGTAAAACGGTCCCCTTATTGGTCAGATTTTCCTCTGCGTCATCCATCAAGATGATTGACAAGTTCGCTGCATGAGCTTATTGTGGCTTATTTGTAACTGTCGCAAACACTATACAAATGTGGCCGTCATTCTCGCATTATTATCTAGCGTATACAATGCAGTTAGAGCAGAAGCAAGGCTTGTCAGCGTTCTTGCAAATCACAGAGAAGAGCAATTACACAACATTTTAAAGACCCCCTGTGGTGATAATCAGTTTTAATGTTGTTTATATGACTATGTGATGTTTTTAATATGCTTTAAGACAAACCATGTGCTTTTTCTTATTTATTTGAGGCTGAGATCAGCCATGAAAACTTACCAGAGCTGGACAGTAACTAAACACATTTACTCGAGTACTCTACGTAAGCACACTTTTGAGTATCTGTGCTTTACTTGAGTATTATATTATATTTCTTGAGTATTATTTTTCTGTAAACTTATGACTTTAACTTCACTCCATCTGAAAGACAAATATCGTCCTCTTTACTCCACTACATTTCTATCAAGGTCCTCGAAGTGGAAAGTCGTTTCTGTCTCAGCTTTGAAAGTCAGTGGATGATTTTTTTCTTCTTTAAAAGGTGTTTGGGTTTTTGCAGAAAGCCTTTCAGGAATCACTCTTGTAGAGTCTCGTGAAGTTCAATGATTTCACAGCATTTATTAAACACTGATTTATAGTTTAGAGCAAAATGGAAGAAGACGGATGTCCAAATGCTCATTTAGTGGAGGATTCACATAAACAAAGTTGATTCTGTCTTCAGTGAAGGTGAACAGTGTGAGAATATCAGATGTGTATCAGTGTATTGGATCCGTGCATTCAGCCTTAAAGTGACAGCAGCTTTGTAACTTTTCTACAAGTATTTAAATGAGTTTAAGTTAGTCGTCTGCTAGTGTGTCAGATGGAGCGTCTCTGACTGGCTTAAACCATGATGGCATAATGTGCATTTATACAACAATAATAAAATAATGCGGCGACATAAAAAAAGAAATTTACTTTTGATACTAAAGTACTTTTAAAAACAAATACTTCTGTACTTTTACTTAAGTAAAAATCAGTTTTTACAACTTTCACTTGTAACGGAGTAATATTTGACAAGAAGTACTTTTACTTTACTTACACAAAAATAAAATCAGGAACCCGAGAACGTTCCTTTTAAACGTACTCTGCTTTGGTACTGTTTCTTTTATGTTCACCCCTGCACCCCTAGACTGGGGGTCGTAACACTATCCATAGAGCCTACGCGACGTCATATAGACGATACAGAATGGGATTAATATCTGACCCTAACTGCACTATATATCAAAGTTCAGTAACTGGTTCAATGTATCACATGTTTTGGGAACGTTCAGTAATTAATCATTTTTGGACTCAAGTTTGTTGGGACTTAGAAGAACTGATTAACCATAAGATCACTCCGGATCCTTGGCTGTGCTTATTAAAGGAGGTCTCTTCTTTAAACCTTGGTATAGTAGACAAAATGATTATTTTTTCGGGTTTCACTGCTGCAAAGAAATCAATAATTTGCACTTTGGTGGGACACTAAAGCAGACATCTCAAGACTGTGGTTACTGAATATGCAACAAATAGTATTAATGGCATGCTCCTTAGCTAGATTTAATAAAGCTAAACCAAGAATGGTACAGGCCTGGCAAAGAGCTGTAAAATGTATTTGTGACCCTTCATTAGGTAGTACTCATATCTAGGGTATAACTATGTCATCTAAAGAATTCATGTTTTATGCAAGCAGTGCTGACAGAATTGGTTTCTCATCTCTGTTTTGTTCAGTTTCTGTTTTTTGTGTTCTTTTGAAAATCAAATAAAAGGTTAGTCACAAAAACAAAGACAAACCATGTGCAAATTCATGTCAGCGCCATTGAGTATTGAGACCCGTCTTTTCAGCGTCTCGTCCGCTTGTTTGTTGGCACCAGGGTTCAGATGGCACACTTATTCAAATGAACCGCACTAACAGAGCAATCGCACCAGGGTTCGTTTTAATCACACCAAACATGCCAAGTGTGAACAAACCGAATTTGTACACAGTGTGTAACAAACACAGGTCGAGTACCTGACAGAATGATGGGCTCCACCTCGTCATACTCCCTCAGAACCCACAGAAACAGACGAGCCAGATCCAGAGAGAAGATGAACTGCCGGAGAGGCCGACCTGAACCCCAGACCTGCAGAGGTTTGCCTTCCTCTACCACACACACACACACACACACACACACACACACACACACACACACACACACACACACACACACACACACACACACAAATATGTTTTCCATGTGAACAGAACTCAAGATCCTTCCAGAAAGTTAAATTAGTAGTTCACACAAAAAGGAAAATTCTGTCATCATTTACTCGCCCTCATGTTGTTCCAAACCTGTGTGAGTTTCTTTCTTCTGCTGAACACAAAAGAAGATATTTTGAAGAATGTTTGTAACCAAGCAGAGAGAGCAACCATTGACTACCGTAGTAGGGGAAAAATACTATAGTAGTCAATAGCCCCGTTTCCACCACAGGAACTTTACCCAGGAACCAGGAGCTTTGGGTGGTACTCGGTGTGTTTCGACCGCAGGAACCAGGGTCTAAATGAAGTTCTGGGTAAATATTTCCCCCTCCAAACGGCCCTGCTCGCGAGGTAGTGCTTTTTCAAAGTTCAGGAACTTTCGAGGGCGGGACTTGGGCTCTGAACATGCTGATTGGTTGAGCTCACGCAGCATTTTATTTCAACCGGCATTTTTAAAAGTCTTTTGCGAGGTTCGTTCTGCGTTCAGTAAATATCACTCTTGCTCTCTGTCTGATGGCGCGCGTTCGTCTCAGCCATCTCACGGTCAATGTCCGTAATAGCTGATAATAATATACATCGTCATTTTAAATCTAGCTTTACAAGCTTTCTGAATGCTGCTCTTTTCTGTCGTTGTTAATTACCTCTTTAGTAAACCTAACGTTATACATAACCAGCAAAAGCAGCACAGCTTGAATCTCTTCCACTCGTTATTAATTTTTTTACAGTCTATATTTTTCACCATGTAAACGACCTGACCGATTACCTAAGTGTGTGTCCTTACATGACGTGACAGCGCGCGCCGCGCTCATGTTGACAAGAGAGGAAAGCTCATTTTTCTGAGGGGTAAACTTTTTATTTCCTAAGTTATGAAGATAATGTTGGAGTAATGACACAGCGTATATTGCCCCAGGCAGTTTTTACTTTAACTGCGCCTGACAGATGATTTTTTTTTCCTGAGATGATTATTACACTTTACAACACATAAATAGCTTATTATATAATCCTGTATTAGTCCTGGTGGCCGTTAAGAGTTGCTATGGCTACAGTTAACACACTCCAGCTGCTGGAGAAAACAGCGTTGACATTTTTGATGCGGCAGACAAACTGCATGTGACAAAATGATTGCGATTGAAAGTCATCACATGTAAACACCAGATCGGTTTAGATAACGTCTCATGTAAACAGTCCACTAAATCTTTCAATCAGTACACACAAAAATGATTACTGTCCGTCACTGACTTGAGGAGCAGTCGCGCGCAGTCCTACATCACCGGACTAATCTGCCTAATCTTCACAGTACTTTAGATCGCGGTGGAAAAGCAGACAGCTGCAGGTCTGGGGGGAGAAAAGTTCCTGTAAAAAAAGTTCCTAGTACAAATTGTTCCGGGGTAATTTTGGTGGAAACGGGGCTACAGATTGCTCTCTCTGCTTGGTTTCAAACATTCTTCAAAATATCTTCTTTTGTGTTCAGCAGAAGAAAGAAACTCACACAGGTTTGGAACAACACGAGGGCGATGACAGAATTTTCCTTTTTGGGTGAACTATCCCTTTAAAGTGTCCCTCACTTTTAGCCAGATACGTCTTGTGGATCAGCCCCGGCAGCACGTGACCGTCCTCAATGCTGAAGTTGTCATGTGGTCCAAAAACATTGGTGGGGATGACGGCTGTGTATCGCAGACCATACTGCTGAAAACACGCCCTAATGGACAAACACACACTGATTTGTTTCTTACATTATGAGCGCTATAAACAAACAGCACCAAATCAAGAGCTAAATTGCACATGGTGTTTGTTGTGCTGCATTTATTTAACGTACTAGGGTTTTTATTCACCTCTATTTCAAATGTATTCACCAATGAGAATTACACAAAAAAAACAGTATAAAGAAAAATCCCTGGATGAACTTTAATAAAATGATGTTTAAATCTCATGATTTGATTATAATATGACAAACTCCCAATCAAAATGTGACCTAGACATGTGATACACCCCAGAAAAGCTCCTGACCGATGACCTTTGACACTGACCTGTTGTGGACATCAATCATGCGTTTGGCGTAGGCATAACCGAAATTAGACTCATGTGGCGGACCGTTGTGGACCTGAAACAGAGCGAGAGAGAAACACGTCTGTATAGATGACAAAAATATACAACAAGTGTCTAATCATCATCTCCAGCAAATCATAAAACAGCTGGAGAAGATGATCTTGATCCACCAGAGGAAGTCTGAGTTTTAAAAGCTACAGTGTTCTCTCATACGGCAATGAATTATAAAAGGAATGCGTTTAATGTTTATAACCCCCTATTCTTATAAAGAATAGTAAATACAAACCATCCTAACATCTGCCTATTGAAGTGTGCGTGTGTGTGTGTGGGTGGGTGGGCATGTTGAGGACACAAATGTGTATAATGCCATCGGTATGACACAGGTATTACAGGAGAGGGTGAAATATGAGGACATTACCCATGGCCCCACTTTTCAAAAGGCTTATAAATCACACAGGACAAGTTTTTATGAGAAAGTAAAAATGCAGAATGTTTCCTGTGATGGGTAGGTTTAGGGGCAGTGTGTGTGTGTGTGTGTGTGTGTGTGTGTGTGTGTGTGTGTGTGATGGGTATGTTTAGGGGCTGTGTGTGTGTGTGTGTGTGTGTGATGGGTATGTTTAGGGGCTGTGTATGTGTGATGGGTATGTTTAGGGGCTGTGTGTGTGTGTGTGTGTGTGTGTGTGTGATGGGTAGGTTTAGGGGCTGTGTGTGTGTGTGTGTGTGTGTGTGTGTGTGATGGGTAGGTTTAGGGGCTGTGTGTGTGTGTGTGTGTGTGTGTGATGGGTAGGTTTAGGGGCTGTGTGTGTGTGTGTGATGGGTAGGTTTAGGGGCTGTGTGTGTGTGTGTGTGTGTGTGTGTGTGTGTGTGTGTGTGTGAGTGTGTGTGATGGGTAGGTTTAGGGGCTGAGTGTGTGTGTGTGTGTGTGTGTGTGTGTGTGTGTGTGTGTGTGTGTAAGTGTGATAGCTGTGTGTGTGTGTGTGTGTGTGTGTGTGTGTGTGTGTGTGTGTGTGTGTGTGTGTGTGTGTGTGTGTGTGTGTGTGTGTGTGTGTTGGGTAGGTTAAGGGGCAGGGGCAGGGGCAGTGTATGTGTGATGGGTAGGTTTAGGGACTGTGTGTGTGTGTGTGTGTGTGTGTGTGAGTGATAGCTAGGTTTAGGGGCAGGGGCAGTGTGTGTGTGTGTGTGTGTGTGTGTGTGTGTGTGTGTGTGTGTGTGTGTGATGGGAAGGTTAAGGGGCAGGGGCAGTGTGTGTGTGTGTGTGTGTGTGTGTGTGTGTGTGTGTGTGTGTGTGTGTGTGATGGGTAGGTTATGGGGCAGGGGCAGTGTGTGTGTGTGTGTGTGTGTGTGTGATGGTAGGTTAAGGGGCAGTGTAGGGGGATAGAAAATACAGTTTGTACAGAACTGAATATAAAAACCATTACACCTATGGAATGTCCCCACATTTCACAAAAACAAATGTGTGCGTGTGTGTGTGTGTGTGTGTGTACCATGGTCTCATCTATCGGGTAGCTGGTTTTATCTGGGAATATACACGTGGACAGGCAAGAAACGACCTTCACCACCCCGAACTCATGAGCCGTCTGCAGCACGTTATCATTGATGAATACATTATTCCTCTGAAAACAACAAACAAATATTACAGTTCAGTTATTCAGCAGTGACATTTACACGTTTTTATTACATATTCCCAATGTTATATTATAATCATAATTGTTGGTAATTACCCAGAAGTCCAGGTTCTGTCTCATGTTTCTGTAGAGCCCGCCCACCATGGCGGCCAAATGAATGACGTGAGTCGGACGATGTTTCTGGAAGACGGATCTCGTCTCTTCAGCGCTCCTGAAGCGGCACATATAAATACATTTGTGACACGAAATGGACAAGCAATACATTATAAGCTTTCATTATTTTATGAATACATATGCAAATATAACCATGGGCGTGGCTAACTCGCGCTCCTGTATGTTAGACTGAGCGATATGACGGACGATATATATATTGCAACAGTTAGTCCCGTGTTTTATTTTCTCATTCATCGAATCATTTCTTGATCATTGTAATGTGTCGAAACTTTAAACAGTCCTGAGCTGTGCATATTTACTTATTGTGATGTAAGCGATTTTAGCTTAATCTCCATAAATTAACATATATTGTCATATATCGATCCTCAGTCTATAGTACATGATGTTTTGAATAGCTTTATGCCATTGTTTGAAGCGACTGCATGCCGTATTGTTATATCAAAATAAGCAAGCTGAAAACACTCTTCATGAATTTATAACATTAGGCCTCAAAAGTGTGTGTGTGTGTGTGTGTGTGTGTATATATGTATGGTGTTTTTCAATAAATGCTTTTCTTACTTAGTATTTTTGTCTTGTTTCTAGTCCAAACATCTATAAAAATTAAAACGAAGTATTTACTAGACAAGTAAAAATGATTGTCTTATTTTTGGAAGAAATGACTCAAAATTAAGAGAGTATTTGCTTATAATAAGCAAAATAATCTGCCAATGGGGTAAACTAAATAATCTTGTTTTCTGTTTGAATTAAGATTTTTATTTTTACCCCATTGGCAGATTATTTATCTTATTTTAAGCAAATACTCTCTTAATTTTGAGTCATTTCTTTCTAAAATAAGACAATCATTTTTACTTGTCTAGTAAATGTTTCTTAATGTAAGAATTTTTTGATATTTTGACTAGAAACAAGACAAAAATACTAAGTGAGAAAAGCATTTTACATGGTATATATCACTATACCGCCCAGCCCTATCTAATGATAAGACTATCAGGTGTGATGTCTGATGTGTGTTTGCTCAGGAGCTCTTACATGAGATTGGCATCTTTGGATGACAGGAATATCCATTCTTCTCCTTCTCTCCGTTCTCCTTCATTCACCACTCGCTCTATCGCTCGCCCCACCAGCCCACTGCCGCCCGTCACCAACACACGCATCGCACCGACCGGCCCGTCCATCTGACAGACAGAGAGACAGACAGACAGACAGACGGAGAGAGAGAGAGAGAGAGAGAGAGATAGAGAGAGAGAGAGAGAGAGAGAGAGAGAGAACTGAGCTATATTCTTGGTGAAGAAGCTAAATGCTCAAATATAGCTGCAAGATTTGTAGCCTCTTGCCATCTCCAGAGGAACGAGCAAACACACACTCTCTCACAGCCACAACACACACACTTATTAAACAAACCCATTAGACCTGCACCTATGTATATAGTGTGTATATGTTCAGTTGTTACATGTTTTCTGTATTATTATTAGTATTATTTTCTAATTATAACTTTATATTTTACTATTCATATTTTGTTATTATTATTAATTTATTTTATTATTAGTATTTTGTTTATCTCCTCTGAATTTGTTCAATTCTTACAAATCACTTCATGTTGTCCTAATGCTTTGGCAATACAAAATGTATGTTTTTGTCATGCCAATAAAGCTTCTTGAATTGAAAAAATAATAATAATAATTGAGAGAGAGAGAGAGAGAGAGAGAGAGAGAGAGAGAGAGAGAGAGAGAGAGAGAGTGAGAGAGAGAGAGAGAGTGAGAGAGAGAGAGAGAGAGAGAGAGATTGATGATATCTATCTATCTACATATAACTGCATCTGTCCGATGGATATCAACAAATGGAAGTATATTAAAACATATTCTGGCTATTCCAAACTTTATAATGGAAGTAACTTTGATTTTGAAGCCCAAAAGTGCATCCCGCCATCATAAACGTACTCCATATGATTATAGGGGGTTAAAGGGGACCTATTATGCGAGATTCACTTTTATAAGGTGTTTAAACACAGATTTGTGTGTCCACAGTGTGTGAAAACAACCAGCCATTTTATAATGGTAAAAATCCACCCAATACTTATAATCCCCATCAATCATAATCAATCTCTCATAACGAGCGGCTTCATATTTCCCCCTATATAAGAGAAGGGAAGTTGATGATTGGCTCTTTAGCATAGACACGCCCCTGAGTGACAAGCACAGACACTTCTGTTCACTCGATCAACGCTCAAGTATTACAATGTCTGCGCCAAAAAAACATTACAAATGTTCAGTTGTTGGATAACCAATGAACATACGAGATATTGGTATATCCTCGCTCCCTTTAACGTCACTTCTAAGCGGCGTCAATTAATGATGCCAGTGCACTGGTGGATTTAATCGGGATTCTTGAACACTAGAGATAACTATTTATATTGTAAGCTTCAACCTCCAAAAAATACCACATTTGTCCATATTTTATTTAATATTACCTATTATAGCCAGCAGCCATATCACCCTGTAGCCCAAGATTGGTTTCCCACTGAAGCTAAGCAGGGCTGAGCCTGGTCAGTACCTGGATGGGAGACCAACTGGGAAAACCAGGAGCTGCTGGTAGAGGTGTTAGTGAGGGCAGCAGGGGGCGCTCACCCTGTGGTCTGTGTGGGTCCTAACACCCCAGTATATGATGGGGACACTATACTGTCAAAGAGCACTGTCCTTCGGATGAGACGTTAAACCGAGGTAACAACTCTCTGTGGTTGTTAAAAATCCCAGGATGTCCTTCGGAAAAAGAGTAGGGGTGTAACCCTGGCATCCTGGCCAAATTTGCCCATTGGCCTCTGTCCTTCATGGCCTCCTAATAATCCCCATATCCTGATTGGCTTCATCACTCGGTCTCCTCTCCACCAATCAGCTGGTGTGTGGTGAGCGTTCTGGCGCAATATGGCTGCCGTCGCATCATCCAGGTGGTGCTGCTCATTGGTGGTGGTTGAGGAGATTCCCCCCTTCAATGTAAAGCGCTTTGGGTGTCTAGAAAAGCGCTATATAAATCGAACACATTATTATTATTATTATTATTATGTTTACATGTACAAGACACAAATGTCTGTCAAATAACAACACCTGACCGTTGCAGAATTATATCAAAGCACAAGAAAATGAACGAAACAAAGAGAAACAACTAGAAACTAATACTATACAATGAATAAAAAGCAGTTACTAACTGGAATTTGTTGTTAATAATAACTGGTAATTTTAAATAAAATATGGACAAATGTGGTATTTTGTGGAGGCTGAAGCTCACAATATAAATAGTTATCTCTAATGTTTAAGAATCCCGACTAAATCCAGCGGTGCAGTCATCATTAACTGACGCCGCTTTAAAGTGACGTTAAAGGGAGCGAGGATATATCATTTGACTGATTCAATTCCTCCGTCCTCGCGTCTTTTCCTCGCGTCCTGAATAGGTGGAGCTAAGAAACGAGGAAAGGAAGCTAGGAAGGGAAACAAGGATGCACAAATAAGAATTGGGAATGTGACATTTCGTCCCATTTTCGTCAATGTAAACACTTCCACAAAGGATCCACCGGTGTGTCCTCGTCTCCTCAGGAAGCTCCTCACTCCTCCATCCTCACGGTGGAATTAGAGAATTGAGATCTCCTACAAGATGGCTGAGCTCCATCGGTTTACGGATCATAGGATGGAGGAGCGAGGAAAAGAGGAGGGGTATTGAGAAGCACCCATAGACTCCGGCATTCGAGCCACTGAGGACACCGTGGGTGAAGTTCATTTTTTAAGGAAAAGTGCCGAAGAATATTGTAAAAATGTTAAATATTTGTGCAAATCAAGGGTCAGTGCAATGCTGGATTTGCAGAAAGTTGTTTCTGAAGGATGGGTCAATACCAACGCTTCGGGCTCTAACTTCAAATCCAGAACAAGTGAGGATGGCACTTGATATTTTGTGAATGTTTGCAAATTTCCTTTCTGAATGAGCCTTTATTGCCACATTACATAAACGATCCACTAACCATTGAGTCTAAAAGTTGCACCTCTTCTTGAGTCTCTAATCTGAGTCGACTCCGGTTCACACACATACGGCTGCTCTCCACAACTGGTTATTTCTGACATTTTGGCGGTTTTGTTGTTTCCGAGTATCCGAAGCTCTGTAAAGGATCCCTTCTGAAAGGGGGCCGGGAACATCAGCTCATTTGCATTTAAAGGGACACACACAAAAACGTCACGTTTTTACTCTCACCCAATCAGGGGCACATTTGACAAGCTATAATAAATTAACTGGGGTTGTATTTTAAGCGGAAACTTCAGGGATATTCTGTGCACACTAGAGATTTATTTTACGTCTTGTGAAAAGGGGCATAATATGTCCCCTCTAATAAAGGCCTTCTGAAACAAAACCTTGTGTTTTTGTAAGAGTAATATCCTTTATAAACTATAATCACTTGCGGTAACGGCCGTACAGTGGAGGAGTGACCTCTGACCTGACACATTGACGAACACAGAGAGGATAGAGCAAACACAAAACACAGTCAACAAAACACTGAAGTACTTTTATGATGGATGGATGCATGTTTTTGGGCTTCAAAATCCAAGGTACCATTCACTCCCATTATAAAGCTTTTTTAAACATAACTCAGGTTGTATTCGTTTTAAAGAAGAATGTCCTATACACATAGGATGAGGGGAAGTAATTCATAGGGTACTTTTCATTTTTAGGTGAACTGTCCCTTTAATTTAACCACTGATCCGCCCTCTATTTTAATATGACAACACATCACTGATAAGCTGTGTACGCATGACCACAAAACACAACACACACACAGACAAACTGATCATGCATGAACAAGATCACAGTGCACACTTTTTGAACACTCAATAAACTCTCAGATAAGATTAAAACACATGCATTAAACAACTGTAACGTGTCAAAAACGAGCAGTGATATCAAATGAGTGACTGTTTGCTCGTGTATTAGTTCTGTTAATAATTAATGGAGTGAAACAAGGATTCACCTGCTCTCAGGAGTCAGTGCAGTCAAAGAAAGTCCCTTTCGAGAAAAGGCAGTTCACACTTGCCAAATGTTCATCCGACCAGCTCTTCTGCGCACGCAAAATCTACTCCTATTGTGTGTGACTGTGGAGAAACTTGAATAAACTAACATCTAACGTGCACTGTCCCGTAAATGTTGCTTGAGCTCAAAATAGCCTATGCAAAAAGCGGTATAAGCGTTTCCGGTTGGTCCCGTCTATGGTTGGTCCCATAGGGTTGGTCCGGCTAGTGCGCAATCTGCGCATGTGCAGAACTAAACGGAAGAGGAACTTCTACCTGCAGCTGCATAAATGCGATGATGGCTCTTTTATTCAAGATTTTCCCTAGTCGCAGTTTTTTCCCCCATTAATAGTAATTCGAGTTAGCCGCCTTGACACAGATATAATAATGTGAGGAGATATTCTCCTCTGCGGCTCTACGATTGGAGAAAGTTGATCACGTGTGCCTTATAAGCCAATCACATCGCAGCCTTGAGGTCATTGGAAGCCTCTGAGTCACGGACTGTAATTCAAGAACGAAATGCAGCTTTATTTTTAAACATTGTTCAAGTCTTGACGTCTACAGTGTCTTTAAAGTGTATATTATAATACTAATACATGTACAATGTCTTTGTACTGTAAATATTCACACTCTGTGTATTTGTATCGTTATACTTTACTGTTGTTTCTATTTTTATTGTCTTTAACGTTTTTTTTCTTCAATTTCCAAGGATAAACATTACTATATATATATATATATATATATATATATATATATGTGTGTGTGTGTGTGTGTGTGTAATTATATGATTATCGATCAATTATCAATATATCAATATAATTGTATGCGTTATTTCCTGCAACCAGTCTTACACCTTATTATTTAATTTCTTTAATATTGTACTGATTTCATGTTTTACAATAATGAATATTAATTTACAGTATAGTAGCTATTACTATTCAATATAAATATGAAAGCAAATCTTAGAAGGAAACAAATCTATAAATCAATTATCCTTTTTTTTTTAGAACTTCAGTTATGTTTTTGTGTGTGTGTGTGTGTGTGTGTGTGTGTATGTGTGAGTGTGTGTGTGTGTGTGTGTGTGTGTGAGTGAGAGAATGTGTGTGTGAGAAAGTGTATATGTGACAGGGTGTGTGTTAGAGAGTGTGGGTGTGTGAGAGAGTGGGGTATGTGTGAGTGTGTGTGAGTGAGAGAAAGAGTGTGTGTGAGTGAGAGAGAGGGTGTATGTGAGAAAGCGTGTGTGTGTGAGAGAGAGAGGGTATGTGTGTCTGTGAGGGTGTGTGAGAGAGTGTGTGTATATGTGTGTGTGAGAGAGAGAGTGGAGTCAGAGAGAGGGTGTGTGTGTGTGAGAAAGAGACAGCGTGTGTGTGTGTGAGGGTCTGTGCCTGTGATGGTGCATGAGAGCGAGGGTATGTGTGAAAGAGTGTGTGTGTGAGAGAGAGAGAGCTTATGTGTGTGTGTGAGAGAGAATGTATGTGTGTGTGTGAGAGAGAGTGTGTGTGTGTGTGTTTGAGGTGCCTGTGATGGTGCGTGAGAGAGACGGTGTGTGAGTGTGTGTGTGTGTGTGTATAAACACGCATAACAGAAATGATCACACCAGTCCATGAATCCTTTCAACTGTTTAATAAACAACGTTCAGCTCGACCGTAACGTCCAGAGTAACCTTTGACCTCAGAACAAAAGGAGGGAGAGGGGGTTTATTAACATGACTCCATTAATACAGAAACACCATGAGCATAAACCTGTGGCGAGAAATACCAGGAGCACTTTATTTCTCAGTCCTGTTCTCCACAAGCTAACCCTAAACCTTCTCATGAAGGTTACCTCATATCACACAGTCCTTACTGGGAAATAAAGTGCAACCGAAACATCTCAGCACATACAGCACAATCTCCACAAACCTGTGTGTGTGTATGTGTGTGTGTGTGCTGGTCTCAGGAACAGGTGGTCTGCTCTTCCCTTCCCATCTTATATCATACATATAATCATATTTCATACCATATCTGCTTTTTAAAATTGTATTATTATTGTTTTAAATCTAAGTTTTTACTAATGGATGAGTTTTGAGATCCAAACCTAAACGTGAATATTAATGCTCCTGCTGTCAAATACTGTAGTAGTAACTATGTCATTATCGTCTTTTCTTTCGTTTTAGCTTTTTATTTGTATTTTTACACATTGTTCTGTACAGATGAGGACGTGAACATGTGACCATGGTCGTGCAGAAATGTGGAGAAGCCAAACATACCAACATCGCTGTCTGTCAAAAGCACGTCCGGCTCATATTTCACCTCAAAAAAAATGTTTTGTGGTGAAATATGACCCCGGGATTTATTTCTTCATGAGATTCACTCTTGTTTATCTCTCCCTCCATTATTGTCTGTCTCTCGTTCGTCTCACTTGTTTCTCATCATTAGCCTCCTGGAGGCAGGAATGGGAATCAATATCAATATTGTGTGTTTGGCAGTGTGATATAGATCATTACAAGCACCAAACCAAATCAGTGTGTGTGTGTGTGTGTGTGTGTGAATGAGGGTGTTTGGATGCTTGTATATGCGAGGATTTAAAGGCGAAGGATGTAATATTCTAGCCGTTAAACACTTTCTGATTCAAGTTCTGCACAGAAAGTGTTTAAATCATGTTATTTCTGCTAATAAATTACACTATTCACCTTTAGCGCAGGTAGTTGGCTATGAGGGGCACTTGTGTTGTACCATTTCAGTGAGACGTACACAATAGTGTATAAAACAATTAGCGCTTAATGTGATAAATGAACTCACACACACTCACTCATTCGCACGCTATCTCTCACACACACACACAGATCAATGCATGTGATCAGTGAGGACAGATGTTTTCTATTTCAAAAGGCAGTACAATACTTACAAACCCTTATTCAAATAAATAACAAATAAATTAATCATATAAAATCAGACAGACTGTTCTACAAGTCAGTCGAGTTAAAAAACAGAAACGGACATTTTCGGCACATACATGCACGCTAGAAACCAAAGCAGGACAGTCACTATCATGTGAGGACGGATGGTTTATCTATTCAGAAACATTCAGAAATCATGGGATGGTGGATCGGGAAGGTGTGTGTGCGAGCGTGTGTAATGCTGGGTGATTCATGTGTGGGGGCGAACGGTTCTTTTCACCCGCAAAAAACGGTTAGGTGTGAATGTTAATGTGTGTGTTTGTGCTATAGCACCCCGTCCATGAAGCTGGTGTCGAGGTGCTGGATCAGCACGCGGATGAAGCTCATTTCTTTCCGCGTGTTCTCGAAGATGACCCGCGGGTCGTCGGACTGGCAGCGCAGGCAGTTTGGGGCCATGACCATCGCCAGGTTACTGACGTCCATCTTAGTCATGGACACACTGGCGGCTTGAGCAAATACCTTTGAGGGAAAACAGACAGATCACTTAATGTCTTTACTGTTCTGAAATTAACACGACATACTTCGCAAAGCACAAAGTGGAGGAGCTAGGGAAGAGCTCCTCCTCCACTTCACCACACTGACTGAAAAGAGCAACATATTTGTTTGGATACTGATTGTGTGCTAGTGTTCCTAACATACTAGTTTATCAGTAAGAATACCAGTAAAAGCAGCCTCAGTTTTTGCTAGTATAAACACGTGTTGGTCAACTTAAACAGCCACACAAGCATGAAGAGCACAAGATATACAAGTGACAGAAAGACACACAGACGGACGGACGGACGGACAGACAGACCGACGGACAGAAAAACAGACAGACAGACAGACAGACAGACAGACAGATAGACAGATAGATAGATAGATAGATAGATAGATAGATAGATAGATAGATAGATAGATAGATAGATAGATAGATAGATAGATAGATAGATAGATAGTCAGACCTGTAGGAATCGGATGAGGTAGCAGAGCACCAGTTTGTTGATGTGAGGGAGGTTGAGAACGACGCTGACAGCAGCCGCAGGACTGTCGTAGTTCACGACACACTGCTCATAAAACTCGTGAGGAATGACCGGCTCCTCCAGCTCTCGGTACCAGAGCTTCAACAGTGACGCTGAAGAGAGAGAGAGACAGAAGAGATATCTGAGAAACACGGCAGAGAGACAGAAGAGATATCTGAGAAACACGGCAGAGAGACAGAGGAGATATCTGAGAAACACGGCAGAGAGACAGAGGAGATATCTGAGAAACACGGCAGAGAGACAGCGGAGATATCTGAGAAACACGGCAGAGAGACAGAGGAGATATCTGAGAAACACGGCAGAGAGACAGAGGAGATATCTGAGAAACACGGCAGAGAGACAGAGGAGATATCTGAGAAACACGGCAGAGAGACAGAGGAGATATCTGAGAAACACGGCAGAGAGATAGAGGAGATATCTGAGAAACACGGCAGAGAGACAGAGGAGATATCTGAGAAACACGGCAGAGAGACAGAGGAGATATCTGAGAAACACGGCAGAGAGACAGAGGAGATATCTGAGAAACACGGCAGAGAGACAGCGGAGATATCTGAGAAACACGGCAGAGAGACAGAGGAGATATCTGAGAAACAAGGCAGAGAGACAGCGGAGATATCTGAGAAACACGGCAGAGAGACAGAGGAGATATCTGAGAAACACGGCAGAGAGACAGAGGAGATATCTGAGAAACACGGCAGAGAGACAGAGGAGATATCTGAGAAACACGGCAGAGAGACAGAGGAGATATCTGAGAAACACGGCAGAGAGACAGAGGAGATATCTGAGAAACACGGCAGAGAGACAGAGGAGATATCTGAGAAACACGGCAGACAGACAGAGGAGATATCTGAGAAACACGGCAGAGAGAGAGAGAGGAGATATCTGAGAAACACGGCAGAGAGACAGAGGAGATATCTGAGAAACACGGCAAAGAGACAGCGGAGATATCTGAGAAACACGGCAGAGAGACAGCGGAGATATCTGAGAAACAAGGCAGACAGACAGAGGAGATATCTGAGGAACACGACAGAGAGATAGAGGAGATATCTGAGAAACACGGCAGACAGACAGAGGAGATATCTGAGGAACACGACAGAGAGATAGAGGAGATATCTGAGAAACACGGCAGAGAGACAGAGGAGATATCTGAGGAACACGACAGAGAGACAGAGGAGATATCTGAGAAACACGGCAGAGAGATAGAGGAGATATCTGAGAAACACGGCAGAGAGAGAGAGGAGATATCTGAGAAACACGGCAGAGAGACAGAGGAGATATCTGAGAAACACGGCAGAGAGACAGAGGAGATATCTGAGAAACACGGCAGAGAGACAGCGGAGATATCTGAGAAACACGGCAGAGAGATAGAGGAGATATCTGAGAAACACGACAGAGAGACAGAGGAGATATCTGAGAAACACGGCAGAGAGACAGAGGAGATATCTGAGAAACACGGCAGAGAGACAGAGGAGATATCTGAGAAACACGGCAGAGAGACAGAGGAGATATCTGAGAAATACGGCAGAGAGACAGCGGAGATATCTGAGAAACACGGCAGAGAGACAGAGGAGATATCTGAGAAACACGGCAGAGAGACAGAGGAGATATCTGAGAAACACGGCAGAGAGACAGAGGAGATATCTGAGAAACACGGCAGAGAGATAGAGGAGATATCTGAGAAACACGACAGAGAGACAGAGGAGATATCTGAGAAACACGGCAGAGAGACAGAGGAGATATCTGAGAAACACGACAGAGACATAGAGGAGATATCTGAGAAACACGGCAGAGAGACAGAGGAGATATCTGAGAAACACGACAGAGACATAGAGGAGATATCTGAGAAACACGGCAGAGAGATAGAGGAGATATCTGAGAAACACGACAGAGAGACAGAGGAGATATCTGAGAAACACGGCAGAGAGACAGAGGAGATATCTGAGAAACACGGCAGAGAGACAGAGGAGATATCTGAGAAACACGGCAGAGAGACAGAGGAGATATCTGAGAAACACGGCAGAGAGAGAGAGGAGATATCTGAGAAACACGGCAGAGAGACAGAGGAGATATCTGAGAAACACGGCAGAGAGACAGAGGAGATATCTGAGAAACACGGCAGAGAGACAGAGGAGATATCTGAGAAACACGGCAGAGAGACAGAGGAGATATCTGAGAAACACGGCAGAGAGAGAGAGGAGATATCTGAGAAACACGGCAGAGAGACAGAGGAGATATCTGAGAAACACGGCAGAGAGACAGAGGAGATATCTGAGAAACAAGGCAGACAGACAGAGGAGATATCTGAGAAACACTGCAGAGAGATAGAGGAGATATCTGAGAAACACGGCAGAGAGACATAGGAGATATCTGAGAAACACGGCAGAGAGACAGAGGAGATATCTGAGAAACACGGCAGAGAGATAGAGGAGATATCTGAGAAACACGGCAGACAGACAGAGGAGATATCTGAGAAACACGGCAGAGAGACAGAGGAGATATCTGAGAAACACGGCAGAGAGACAGAGGAGATATCTGAGAAACACGGCAGAGAGAGAGAGGAGATATCTGAGAAACACGGCAGAGAGACAGAGGAGATATCTGAGAAACACGGCAGAGAGACAGAGGAGATATCTGAGAAACACGGCAGAGAGACAGAGGAGATATCTGAGAAACACGGCAGAGAGATAGAGGAGATATCTGAGAAACACGGCAGAGAGATAGAGGAGATATCTGAGAAACACGGCAGAGAGAGAGAGGAGATATCTGAGAAACACGGCAGAGAGACAGAGGAGATATCTGAGAAACACGGCAGAGAGATAGAGGAGATATCTGAGAAACACGGCAGAGAGACAGAGGAGATATCTGAGAAACACGGCAGAGAGACAGAGGAGATATCTGAGAAACACGGCAGAGAGACAGAGGAGATATCTGAGAAACACGGCAGAGAGACAGAGGAGATATCTGAGAAACACGGCAGAGAGATAGAGGAGATATCTGAGAAACACGACAGAGAGACAGCGGAGATATCTGAGAAACACGGCAGAGAGACAGAGGAGATATCTGAGAAACACGGCAGAGAGACAGAGGAGATATCTGAGAAACACGGCAGAGAGACAGAGGAGATATCTGAGAAACACGACAGAGACATAGAGGAGATATCTGAGAAACACGGCAGAGAGATAGAGGAGATATCTGAGAAACGCGGCAGAGAGACAGAGGAGATATCTGAGAAACACGGCAGAGAGACAGAGGAGATATCTGAGAAACACGGCAGAGAGACAGAGGAGATATCTGAGAAACACGGCAGAGAGATAGAGGAGATATCTGAGAAACACGGCAGAGAGATAGAGGAGATATCTGAGAAACACGGCAGACAGACAGAGGAGATATCTGAGAAACACGGCAGAGAGATAGAGGAGATATCTGAGAAACACGGCAGAGAGACAGAGGAGATATCTGAGAAACACGGCAGAGAGACAGAGGAGATATCTGAGGAACACGGCAGAGAGACAGAGGAGATATCTGAGGAACACGGCAGAGAGATAGAGGAGATATCTGAGAAACACGGCAGAGAGACAGAGGAGATATCTGAGAAACACGGCAGACAGACAGAGGAGATATCTGAGAAACACGGCAGAGAGACAGAGGAGATATCTGAGAAACACGGCAGAGAGATAGAGGAGATATCTGAGAAACACGGCAGAGAGATAGAGGAGATATCTGAGAAACACGGCAGAGAGATAGAGGAGATATCTGAGAAACACGGCAGAGAGATAGAGGAGATATCTGAGAAACACGGCAGAGAGATAGAGGAGATATCTGAGAAACACGGCAGAGAGATAGAGGAGATATCTGAGAAACACGGCAGAGAGATAGAGGAGATATCTGAGAAACACGGCAGAGAGATAGAGGAGATATCTGAGAAACACGGCAGAGAGATAGAGGAGATATCTGAGAAACACGGCAGAGAGACAGAGGAGATATCTGAGAAACACGACAGAGAGACAGAGGAGATATCTGAGAAACACGGCAGAGAGATAGAGGAGATATCTGAGAAACACGGCAGACAGACAGAGGAGATATCTGAGAAACACGGCAGAGAGATAGAGGAGATATCTGAGAAACACGGCAGAGAGATAGAGGAGATATCTGAGAAACACGGCAGAGAGATAGAGGAGATATCTGAGAAACACGGCAGAGAGATAGAGGAGATATCTGAGAAACACGGCAGAGAGATAGAGGAGATATCTGAGAAACACGGCAGAGAGAGAGAGGAGATATCTGAGAAACACGACAGAGAGACAGAGGAGATATCTGAGAAACACGGCAGAGAGACAGAGGAGATATCTGAGAAACACGGCAGAGAGACAGAGGAGATATCTGAGAAACACGGCAGAGAGACAGCGGAGATATCTGAGAAACACGGCAGAGAGACAGAGGAGATATCTGAGAAACACGGCAGACAGACAGAGGAGATATCTGAGAAACACGGCAGAGAGATAGAGGAGATATCTGAGAAACACGACAGAGAGACAGAGGAGATATCTGAGAAACACGGCAGACAGACAGAGGAGATATCTGAGAAACACGGCAGAGAGATAGAGGAGATATCTGAGAAACACGGCAGAGAGACAGAGGAGATATCTGAGAAACACGACAGAGAGACAGAGGAGATATCTGAGAAACACGGCAGAGAGACAGAGGAGATATCTGAGAAACACGGCAGAGAGACAGAGGAGATATCTGAGAAACACGGCTCCTGATCCACTGCCATCAGTCTCAAACACGGCCCGCGTGATGCAGATCGCTCGCAAAACCAGAAGAAAATCATAAGCTCTGATTGGCTGGAGTTCACCGGATGCTGCAGTGAAAGAGTCGCTCAGTCGAATCATTCAAAGACATACATGATGATTTCATTAAAGGGGTCCTATTATGTATTATTGTAATATTGTGAAATGTAATGCATCAGCATCATTATGCCAGTCTTCAGTGTCACATGATCAGAAATCATTCTAATTTGCTGGAAATATTTCTGATTATTATCCATGTTGTGCTGCTTTAGATTTTTGTGGAAACCGTGATAGATTTTTTCCCCCAGGATTCTTCGATGAACATAAAGTTAAAAACAGCGATGCTACATTGAAGTCACAGGTTAGTATAATCCGTGAAATCCTGTTCTTAAGCCGTTTAAGAGTAGTATGTCAGTAGTGTGTTAGCAGCTAATGACTTTATCACTTCTCACGCTACTAGATTTCCAGAAATGGGTCTGGTGGGAGACACTATATGAATATAGGTCAATGCATAAAAGCAGTTTTGTAAATGATATGTATCCATTTCTGGGAACCGCAACAACCTGGAAAACCACAGACATAATCAGGATCAGCTGGAGACACAGAGGAGTCCAAACGTCCGAGACCACTAGAGGAAATTACTTTTTATTTACAGATTCCTCAAAACCTACAGTGCAGTGCATATATTTGGTTCCCAGCTTATTGCATTAGAAAAAAGCATAGAAAGAGATATTCTGTTGAGGAAAAGGCTTGTAAGAGTTGTTGATCCTCCCACTGTGTGTGGGAAGTTTGAGCTATTTATGTTTAGAGAGAATTGGGGCATTGCAGAACGCCTGAGGCTACAGGTGTGTGTGTGTGTATTACACGATAAAGAGCTGGACTAATTTCAGCTACAATATATTGCCAAAAGTATTGGGGCACTCCTCCAAATCACTGAGTTCAGGTGTTCAATCCCTTCATGTCCACAGGTGTATAAATCAAGCTCTAGGCCTGCAGACGCTTCTACACACATTAGTGAAAGAATGGGTCGCTCTCAGGAGCTCAGTGAACTCAAGCGTGGGGCCGTGATAGGCTGCCACCTGTGCAATAAGTCCATTCCTGACATTTCCTCACTACTAAATATTCCACGCTCAACTGTTAGTGGGATTATAACAAAGTGGAAGCAGTTGGGAACAACAGCAACTCAGCCATGAAGCGGTAAGCCACGTAAAATCACAGAGAGGGGTCAGCGCATGCTGAGGGTCACAGTGAGCATTAGTTGGCAACTTTCTGCAGTCAATAACTACAGACCTCCAAATTTCATGTGGCTTTCAGATGAGCTCAAGAACAGCATAGAGAGCTTCATGGAATGGGTTTCCATGGCCGAGCAGCTTATCCAAGCCTTACATCACCAAGTGTATAAAGATAAAAATAAAGCGTGGGAGGCAGTGGAGTAAAGCAGCCACCACTGGGCTATAGAGCAGTGAGACGTGTTCTCTGAGCGACCAATCACGCTTCTCTGTATGGCTATCCCATGGATGAGTCTGGGTTTGCCGGTTGCCAGGAGAACGGTACTTGCCTGACTGCATTGTGCCATTGAGTGTAGAGTTTGGTGGAGGGCAGGTTATGGTGTGGGGTTGTTTTTCAGGGGTTAGGGTTGGACCCTTAGTTCCAGTTAAAGGAACTCTTAATGCTTCAGCATACCAAGACATTTTGGACAATTTCATGCTCCCAACTTTGTGGGATCAGTTTGGGGACGGGCTCTTCCTCTCCCAACATGACTGCGCTCCAGTGCACAAAGCGTCGGTCTATAAAGACATGGATGAGGAGTTTGGTGTGGAGGAACTTGACTGGCCTGCACAGAGTCCTGAGCTCAACCCGATAGAACAGCTTTGGGATGAATTAGAGCGGAGACTGAGAGCCAGGCCTTCTCGTCCAACATCAGTGCCTGACCTCAAAATGAGCTTCTAGAAGAATGGGCAAAAATCCCCATAAACACACTCCTAAACCTTGAGGAAAGCCTTCCCAGAAGAGCTGGAGCTGTTAGAGAGGGTGGGCCGACTCCATATTAAACACTACGGATTAACAATGGGATGGCATTAAAGTTCATTAGGATGGAAAGGCAGGTGTCCCAAAACTTTTGGCAATATAGTGTATAATAACTTCTGTCAAAAGATGAAGTCATGAATGGATGAGAAAACACTTTTTTTTAACGTACTTGACAAAAAATATTTTTTAACCTGTTATCTGTCACCCCTTTTTGAACCTAAATGGTTGTAATTAACGAATGCTTTGTGATACAGACCTAAGGGCTGGTCTCCTTTTTAAAGAAGACACTGTGAAAAGCAGCTTCAAAAAATGAAAGTGTAAAAGAGTTATAGAAGTAAACAAAAGAGTGTCCTCAGTCCTAGAGGGTCATTTTATATAGAAGTACATGTATTCTAGTGCAGTTAATCAATAAAAAAATTCACTAATCACAATTTCTGTAATTAATCGCAATTAATCACACCTAATAATATTTTTTATATATTTTTATATTGTAATGATCAATTTCACATTTAATCTCCAAATTATTGTAGAAACATCAAGACATCAGCCTATATTCTAAATATTTGTTTAAATGGCATGCGTTAATTGCATTAAATATTTTGAATGTGTTAAACTGAAAAAAATGAATCGCATGCATTTACGCATTCATTTTGACAGCACTAATATATATAAAAAAATATTCAGAGTGCAAAATTGCAAGAAAAATCAAAGCCATATGAATAACCAAAAATTGGTTTTTAAGGGGTTATGAACTGAAAAATCTAAATCACAACATTTGACATATAAGAGGTCATCATGCTATAAAAATATCTTGTAAGTTTCAGAGCGCTTAAAACTTTCTTGTTAATCCAAAAGCAGCTTTAATTGTAACCCATCCCAGAGAACGACTTGTGTAATGTGCCTATAGATGCTGAAAGACCGCTTTCATAAACTTTGGCCCCGCCCACTGGAGTGTTAGTGAGATGACGAGCAGAGAAGAATGGACTAAAAATAGCATTACCTTCCAAAGGATCCTAATGCTAGGAATGAGCTTATTTATTCTCAGCAATGTGAACGTCTCCGTTGAGCTTTATTTATTTGTATTCGCTAGCCTGACAAGCCTCACCCACATCAAGATGTTTGGTCTGGAAACTCACCATTGACGGCTCAATCCGAGGGGCGGGATAAACGGTTGTCTTTCAAACTCCCTCTGCACGCGATAGGATAGCGCTACAACCAACCAGAGCAACGAAGGTGAAGCAGAGCTCGCTGACAGATTAAACATTCGCCGTATCCGGTCGGCTAAACTCCGAACACATCTTTCCTTTTTAAGAATGACTTCAGTGCCGTTCTTTGTTCTTTTCTCAGAGAAAAGCTTAACTCCAAGTCTTCCAGAGTCGCAGTCAAAGCTGATTCGAAAGACCGCCGCCGTTCACCAGTTTCTGTGTTTACTAGAAGCACGCAATGCCTGATCTGTAATCAGTGATTTCTGATATGTAATGATTCATGTACAGTCAGATGTTCTTTGTCTATGCATCTGTAAATCAAACCAGTGACTAAAAGCTCAACTTCACAATGTTTCTCTTTGCAGAATGAAAATAATCTGTTATTTAAACTGTAATTAAATTATATATAGAAAGCGATCAAAGAACAATCGCTGGAGTTTATTAGTGACTGAGTTCTGGACTCTTGCCCAAACTCCTGTACTAATCAACGAATCTCTTGCTTACATTGTGTTTGCACTGTTAGTTATGATGAAAGCATTTGTGAGAGTGCCGAAATTCGAGTTGCAATGACGACCTTTAAAGTATGAATCAACGTGTTTAAGCTTTCGAATGAGACCTAATTTATGATTATTAATAAAAAACGTGCTGCCAGATCACTTTGTTGCACTGGTGTAACTCAACTTCAGTAGTTTTGTAAAATGTTGTAAAGATATTTTGTACTGGCTTGTTCCATTTACAAACAGCTGTCTGCATGCAACTGAGGATCTTTATCAATAATGTATCATTTGCTCAAAACAACCAACACAAATAATCTGCCAATCCAGACAGAGAAGGATTAGACATGGTTGATTTCTCAGCCACAGGCCAACATGCATGCTCGTTTTTACTATATAATCTGTTAAAAAAAAAAGTGTTGAAATTACTATACGTTCAGGCAAGTTTAATTCATGCCGTTTCTTTCATTAAATGTAAAATTACTAGCAATTTCTGAGTGAGAATTGCTTCAGAGTAATCCTACACCAGATTGTTTTCAGTGTAGTAAGAATATTACAAATTATAGTATACTAAACACAGTGTGCCAAAGGTGCTCCCAGGTGAAAAATACATACTATTGAATGCATTAAAAATGTACTTGAGTATGTTTTAGTACAATACAAATACACTATAATGCATTTTTAATACATTTAATAGTAGGTCTTTTTCATCTGGGTGGTATACCTTTTTCTAGTGGAGTACAATTCTCTAGAGTCTGAATATCAACAATTCTCAAGAAAAGTTTAAATGTTAATTTTACGGTCGCAACGGGACGCCAGAACGTTTAAAGTGGGTGGGGCCACTTTTACTAAAATAGCTATAACTATTCAATGGAATGAGATATATTCACTAAACTTGGTGCACATGTGTAAAACATTTTTTGGGATTTTTCCACTTTGCGGCGCTGTAACACAAAAAAACATGAAATTGGCTGTAACTATGCAATCGCTAAACCGACTGACTTGAAAATTGGCATGCAGTGTCTTTGTCTAAGGAGCCATGGCTGTCTATGAGGGCATTTGCATATCTTGGAAAACATGGAAGCCATCGGCCAATGAATTTTGACCACCTATTGGACGAGACTAACGGAGGCCGATCAGAACGAAGCTCGGTGGGCCTGTTTAGGGCCCTATAAAATCCGTTTTATTTTTTCCCAAATTCAGTTTTTTCCATTTTAATTTTTGCAGATTCCGTTTTTTCTGTTAAAATGTTTGGCAATTCAGTTTTTTTTACCCTTCACTGTTATTTTGGTGAAAAAAGAGTGTGCTTTTAATGTTAATATAATAGAACATAAAACAAAAAATAGGAATGACCTTAAATTTATTGTGGTAACAAACATCACATTTACTTTTTAGGACAAATATGATGCAACATAACACTGCACTTCAAGTTCTTCAAATATTAATGGTTATTAGCTTTAAACTTTACGGTAAAATACATTATAGTAGTTTATATAAGTTAAAATGCTCCATTAGCTTTTTCTTTCAAGCAAAAAAATTAAAAAAGAACTAAAACAAAAAAATCATAAGAGTCATCTTTTACATACAGTACTATTAAGTAAAACATTTAAAGCTGAAAATTAACATGAAAAAATAACACATTTCACCATGAAATCATAGTGAATTGTTCTGTGTGTTTAACAATAACCATTATGATATCCAGAGCTGTGAAAAAACAAACAAAACGAAAACACAACACTGCCAGAAGTTTTTTCCCCCAACTTCAAAGGCCCCTTTAAATGATTAAAACTAGAGGCTTATCTTAACTTTAAGGTTACTTACCATGTAAACTACCCATATACAGCATGTTAAATGCATATGTTTGGAACAGAGGGGAAAACAGTCGCATTTGCAGCAGATATGCATTGCTGCCTAATAAGCCCATTATAAATCAAAACACGAGATGACAGGGGTCGAGCAGAACACCGGAAAATCTGACAGAATGGACAATATTTGTCTGTCTGTGCAATACACGAGCCGCGGTTCAGCTGCGCGCGACCAATGCTGCCTGAGCACTAGTGATGTGTCGTTCATGAACGATTCGTTCATTTTGAACGAATCTTTATTATGACTCGGGACTACCGAGTTGTCTCAGATAGTGATTCGTTCATTTTGAGTTGACCGCGCATGCGCATTACGCAACATATGGCCTCTGAATCAGCTCTGAATCTCCGAATGATTAGTTCTTTTGAGTCTCGGGTTTGAGTCTTTCGTTCTTCCTGTTAGTCCCATAGAGTCTATGCAGTCAGTAACGGAAACAGAAAAGATTAGTTCTTTTGAGTCTCGAGTTTGAGTCTTTCGTTCTTGCTGTCAGTCACATGCTGTGTGTGTGTGTGTGTGTGTGTGTGTGTGTGTGTGTGTGTGTGTGTGTGTGTGTGTGTGTATATATATATATACACACACACACACACACAGTTGATTCAAAATTAGTCTAATTGAATTTGTGATGTTAGACTTGAATAGTCAATATATTTCCCATATTTGTATATGTCTGATATTAACTGAGAATAATATAAAAAATAAAATAAATAACTACGTGCTTTTTACTAAAAAGGTTGTGAACTTGTGTTCTATACGGTGACAAGTCACGTGACAAAAGAACGAACGACTCAAACCCGAGACTCGATCAAAAGAACTAATCTTTTCTGTTTCCGTTATTGAAAGCATAGACTCTATGGGACTAACAGGAAGAACGAAAGACTCAAACCCGAGACTCGATCAAAAGAACTAATCTTTTCTGTTTCCGTTATTGACAGCATAGACTCTATGGGACTAACAGGAAGAACGAAAGACTCAAACCCGAAAGACTCGTAAGAACTAATCATTTTTGTTTCCGGACCTGTGTCACGCACGGTCCGGGCGGCCCAGCCCCCAGATCTGATCAGAGTCAGACACAGACGAGTCGTCAGCTAACGTCTCGAGGAGCTCGAAGACACGAGAGGCGGAAAACAAACGTGATAAATATGAAGTTGCAAGAGAAAGAATGTTTTGGATCAGGAGGTGAACTAACAGAGAAACTGCAATAGCCTGACCCAACAACTAATCAATTAATTAAACATTTCAGTTTCTTATAATTTGGCTTTGGTTGCTGTACCCTATAGTTTATTTGTATGTAGTTTTAAAATGTAATCAACATTTTCATAAGTACTAGATGTGTTGGGCTATTTAACGTCATTTTGGTGAAATGAACGAAATGACTCGAAATGACTCGAAAAATGATTCGTTCATTTTGCTGAACGAGACTCAAAGATCCGAGTCAGTAAAATGATCCGAACTTCCCACTACTACTGAGCACAACGAGCGCGCGGCTCCCGCTCTCCATACGCAAAGCTTCTGCGCCGCCTGCGCGTGCAGTGTGAAACCGCCGTTAGTGTCGAGCTTCTTAACTTTTTCGCTTCCGAAAGCAGAGACGTGGAGACCAACTTCGCCATACTTTCATTGTTTTGAAGGGCGAGCTGAAATGACTGGAGGGGTTGTGTCGCGAAGATTTGCTTCTCCTCCCACACAACACAGAATTTCATAACAAATATGTAAAATTCCGGGGAAATCTGCGTTAACTCCAGATTCAGCATTTATATGCAGATTCCGCGTTAATATGCCAATTCTGCGATTCCGTGATCGCGGAAATTAAAGGGCCCTACCTGTTTGATCCGTGGCCGTAGAGCTCTGTGAGAAATTTACTATACCATGAAAATTATTTAGGCAAATATTACCCCAAATCCTTGCTCACATTAGATTAGACAAAGGAATTGTGGCATACCTGGAATATGTGGATCCTCCAGGCCGGTTGGCACCTTCCATTGGTCCACCTGTAGTTTCAGCGCATTTACTTCATCAATGTCTCCGGGAACCCTGAGACACACAAACACACACGTTACACTTCAGCGAAATATCTGCATCTGCGTGTACATAGTGGCTCATATTACTAACACACCCTTTAAATAACACAGAAATACTGCACTATTGACTTAAGAGCAGGTGTGTGTTGGTCAATGGTCAGTGGTTTTCAGTTCCTCACAATAGCAACACTCCAACAATGCTCCTGAACACACCTGGTTTAGACCAGACGCCCATGGGTACACACACACACACACACACACACACACACACACACACACACACACACACACACACACACACACACACACACACACAATAATAACGTAGGATAATGTCCTACATGTGGTGACGTCCACAGGTCAGTGTGGGTTAATGAGGGATGAAAATTAATTTGCAATGATTTTGCAGGCACTGTGAACACTGCAGTCATTTTAATGCACTTTTTTATTAGGTAATTAAATTTCCTAGAGTGTCATTAGGTTAAATGCACTTTGTGTTTAAGACTAAGATGTATAATAGAGTCTTTGATTTAAACTTCAGTAGCAGAAATGCATCTGTATGATTTTTTCATGTTTATGAAAAAGTCTCTTCTGCTCACAGAGGCTGCGTTTATTTGATCAAAAATACAGTAAAATAGTGAAATATTATTCCAGTGTAAATCATCTGTTCTCTCTGTGAATATATAGTAAAGTGTGATTTATTCCTGTGATCAAAGCTGAATTTATCATCATTACTCCAGTCTTCAGTCACATGATCCTTTAGAAATCATTTGATACTCCGCCGTTATTATCCATTTTGGAAACAGTTCTTTTGGAAAAAGTGATTAATATTATTTCTCATGATTCTTTGATGAATAGAAAGTTCAAAAGAACAGCATTCATTTGAAATATAATCATTTGTAACATTATTTATGTCTTTACTGTAACTTTGATCAGTTTAATGCATCCTTGATGAATAAAAGTATTAGTTTCTTTCATAAAACAAAAAATTCTTACCAAACACAAACTTTCAAATGGTAGCGTATTTAAATCAATATTGCAGAATACAAATAATAATGGTGCATATAAATGAAAAAGATGAAATATAATTTTTCTTGTGCATGGAAGACATGTCTTGATTCTTTTTAGCTACATCATTTTTACTTTTTGGATGAAAACATTGGAATCTAATTCCCAACAAATGACCCGTTGGTTTAAAATGATGCTTGCACATTATCAAAAAAGCTAAAAATTATATTTGAAATGACTAAATACAGCAGTAAAAGCTTTAAAGTGTTAGTTCACCCAAAAATGAAATGTCTGTCATTAACTCCTCTCCCTAATGTCACTCCACACCCGTAAGACCTCCGTTCATCTTCACACACAGTTTAAGATATTTTATATTTAGTCCGAGAGCGAATGCAAGTGTATGCACACTATACTGTCCATGTCCAGAAAGGGAATAAAAACATCATCAAAGGAGTCCATGGGTCCTATTTTAACGATCTGAAACGCAAGTGTCAAAGCTTTTTTTAGTTTAGCGACGTGCTTTTGTGGAGGGAAAAGCGCGCTTTGCGCTGGGTGCAAGATAGGGCCCCATATGAGACATCAGTGGGTTAATTAGAATCTCTTAAAGCATCCAAAATACATTTGGGACCAAAAATAACAAAAACTACGACTTTATTCAGCATTGTCTACTCGTCCGGGTTTGTGTTCAATCCATAAATAAAGATTCAAACGGTTATGAATCAGCGAATTGATTCATGATTCATATCGCCAATGCCTCGTGATTTCAGCAGTTTGACACGCGATCCGAATGATGAATCAATTTGCTGATTCATAACCGTTTGAATCTTTATTTGAGGATTGAATACAAAGAGTAGACAATGCTGAATAAAGTCGTAGTTTTTGTTATTTTTGGACCCAAATGTATTTCCGATGCTTCAAGAGACTCTAATTAACCCACTGATGTCTCATATGGACTACTGTGATGATGTTTTTATTCCCTTTCTGGACATGGACAGTATAGTGTGCATACACTTGCATACGCTCTCAGACTAAATATAAAATATCTTAAACTGTGTGTGAAGATGAACGGAGGTCTTACTGTGCGTTCATGCCGGCGGCGAGAGCGGCAAGCTGGCCGGAAGTCATACATTTTCAATGGGAGCCCGGCGGCGAGCTCCGGCGAGAGCGGCGCGACGCGTCTTGGACGATTTGGGCGTCGAGGAGAGTTGAAATTAGCTCAACTTTATGGTAATGAGCTATGACGCGGTTCGGCGGCAACAGGCGGCAACCAGTCAGAATGTAGAAGTGCTCCGCTTGAGAGAAATCCAGATAACGCAGGCCTGTAAACTTTGGTTCCGACTACATTAGTTCCCAAGCAATTTGTAGGAGAGGTTGATCATTGCTGTGCGGGTTTCCCGATCATTTATGACAAGATCATTCATAGTGATGTGTCATTTTTTAAGAAGTCGCGCAACACTATTTTACAGGCGCTAGAACGCTCGTTGTTCAGTGGGTATGCAATTAATTCTTACTTTCACATTTAAACGATTTCATGAAGTTAATTTAAACCCTACTTGTGGAGTATATCCATCAACATGCTTGTTTGATTTGCGGCCCCTTTAAATACAGTTTAAAAAAAAAAAAAACATTTGATCTACGTCAGAGCGGCAGCACGTCCACGGAGCTTTCTACAGCGTCGTTGTCAGGGCGGCAAGAGCGAATTTTGACGCTTTCACCGGCGGTGGTGTGAACGCACGGCTACAGGTGTGGAATGGCATTAGGGTGAGGAGATAATGACAGACATTTCATTTTGGGTGAACTAACCCTTTAATAAGGGACATATCTGACCTGAAGATGCCCTCGGTCTGGTCTCCGTTTAAGCCGAGCACTTCCTCTGAGAGCCGTGTCTGGACCCACGGCAGCTGCCGGTCGGGGTATCGGTCCTTCTGCATCGCCATCACTTCCTCCAGAGACGAACCGAACATAGAGGGCCTAAAGATGGCGTTGCGAGCGTGAGCGATCTCCTCTATTGTGGGCTTGTTCAAACCCTACGGACAGAGAGATCAGAAAGATGAGAGATAATAAAGGCTCTGTACCAAAATCTAGTGAGTTCATCACAATGCATCCTCTGCAAAGGTTCCTACACATTTTCCTTTTCAAAACTCCACACTTTTCCAGACTCAAATGTCCAGACCATATTTAAAGCTACACTGTGTAACTTTTTTAGTTTATTCTTAGCTAAAAACACTTAGTTCTTTCAAAAATATATGTGCTCATTAATGTATATTTACTTCTTTCAAGTAATAAAGTATTCTCGTAAGTTTATAATATGCCATTGAAAACACATACGGGTGAGGGGTTCGAATGCCGGTCGCCATGTTGCTCCTCCATCTTGAAAGTACAGTAGCCAAAGAGGGACATACCCGTAAATTCAAGCTTTGCCTTTCGCGTTTTAACACTCGATGGCACCGTGTCGAATGTGAAGAGGGGGATTGCCATGTTAATCTTGGACTAAATCGGCCACCGTAGGAGTTAAAACGAAATCAGAATTGAGAGGAACAGAAACTAATATTCTCCGGATGGTCATATACCTTTACACCGCTAGATGGGGAAAATATCACACAGTGGAGCTTTAAATGAACTGTATGTAAGAAATGTATTTCAGTTAACCATAAAATGGCCCTGATATGTCACTAGACATTAAGAAATCATGTTCATTTCAAATACTCATATCACTGACACCAGTAGTCCGGCCAGGATATTGTCATTATAAAGTTGTTGTTGCAGCCCTCAACTGATGTTGATGATGTCATGTTGTGTTTTGGCCTGAAGCTCCGCCCTCCACCTATCGACCAATCACGAAGCCAGTAGTGTTTCTGCATCCGGGTTGCCAGATCTGCTCTAGTAACCACAGCTGCAGATCTACAAACGCTCGGCTGATCCGAAGCCAATCTGGCAACCTCGAGTCAGGGGGAGAGGGAGGGGGATACACCGCTCTACAGTCATCTGAAAGTGATTGCAGTACCAGTTTTGGCCACAATCTTACATACGCTTATTTAATATCTGATAAATGACACGTTTTACATTCTGGATATGTAAGGTACAATGTTGCGCAGCATTTTATTAAACCTGCGATGCTAAAACACAGGATTACGTTTGATGCACTTTCAAACTTACTGCACACGTTTTAAATTCATATTCTATATCATATTCTGATTCACATATCAATCAAAATCTTTTGCGTTGTAACAGTCTGGGTTCCCACATAACGCGTCCGCTTTTGTCCGATTCGCGAACTAATGACTCATTTGAACCGATTAATTTTAATGAAAAGCTCTGAACTCACGAATCGGTGTGTAATCATTTACTCACAATTTTGAGTATTTATATTGTTAATGTGTAGTAAATTACCAACAACAAAAAAATGGTTTAGACTGGAATAAGGTGAAACCAGAACAATGGAAGTTGTTGATAGCCAATAATTTTGTCAAATTGTATATGGTAGAGAATTTGACTATTTGTTATCACACATTTTAATGATTGTTGCCAAAATAATTAATCAGTAAACCATGCAAACTGTGTAAAAACGAGGAACTAAAGAAACAAACATCAAGACATGATGAGATATCAAAATTAGAAAGAAAAATGATTGCATTTATTGTCAGTATTGGGCTCACATATCACGCGGGTAGGTACTTGTACTGTTGGTGTGTGTGTGTGTGTGTGTGTGTGTGCATGTGTTTGGATGACTATATCTGGTCAGCCACCACCGAAGACCATTTCTGACCCAGGAAAAAACCCTGCAATAGTTTGGAAACACAAATATTTTTCCATACTCTGTTTTCATTTCTCCATACTTATCCAGACCTGGAAATTGCTCAAACCAAATTCCATATTTTTCCAAACTGGATAAGATCCCTGCTTTCGTATCTGGCCAGAGGAAGGTAACATATGCTGCAGTCTTTATGCGCATGCAAACGATGCAGCACACTAGGGTTGGAGAAGAGCCATGTATTCAAGCTTTACCCCGCTGAGCGTCTGGCAAACACACACAGCTCCCTTTTACTGCCCGTTTTCTCCACAGGCCACTGGCATCATGCAATTAAAACTTTCACACATACGAGGAATATAAAGCCAAGATCGCATCAGGAAGATCCCGCCATGCAGGTGCCATGACACCCCATAATGCAACAATACGGCCGGCACGTAAATCATCACGGGCCTATTTGAGACCCGCCGTTGTCATGGCGATGTGATGCCTCCAGGGTATTAGGCAAATTCCAGAAACCGAATGTTAATTAAATACCAGGCCAAAGCAAGGCCCTCCCACCACTTCACGGCCAATTAGCACATACGGCGCAAAACCGTCTGAGGCGATTAAACAGACGCGAGAGTCACAACACCATCATAAGCAAGTCATTAAATATAAAATATAAAATCCACTGTTAAAAATTTGTTAGAGTATTGGAGTTTGTTTTAAAGGGGAGGTTGCACTGATTTCATTTTTTTAACTGTAGTTAGTGTGTAATGTCGCTGCTTGAGCATAAACAGTATCTGCAAAGTTACAGCGCTGAAAGTTCAATGCAAACGGAGATATTGTCTTTTAAAGTTACGGCAGTTTATTGACTACAAAAATGGCCGGTTTGGACTACAACGAGCTTCTTCCTGGGTTGGTGACATCATAAACCCTCGCTAGTCTCTGCAGGACTTCTGCCCGTAATGGGAAGGGGCGTTTCCATGACAACCTGTGCTTGGCACTTCAGCCAATAAAAATACAGGAAACTGCATTTGGCCATCTAACCAAATCTAAGACCATTGCGTTTTTCAGAGGGAGGGGCTTCATAGAAGCAGGAAGCAAACGAGCCGTTCAAAGGACAGACAGCGGTGTGGAATAAAGGGAGAATAGAAGAAAAATACGCGTAAAAAAAAAAAAGAAGTGTTATACTGCGCCCCATAAACACAACCATGCTTAGAAAACAAAACCGGAACCACCGCTTTAAAAGACAAACAAGTAAGCTGGAGTTCTTCTTAAAGGTGCAGTGTGTCAATTTTAGCGGCATCTAGTGGTGAGGTTGTGAATTGCAATAACACACCCCTCGCTTTCGAAAGCAGAAAAGCTACGGTGGCTGACACAGGACAAAGATGTCGTTGTCTGAGACAGCAGAGAGTGACTAGAGCTCTGTACAGAAGTTTGTCCCTTTAGGGCTACCGCAGAAATATGGCGGCGCAAAATGGCGACTTCACTGTAAGGGGAACCGCCATAGATAATGTATACGTAGATACCTCATTCGAACGTTCCAGGCACGTTGACGAGCCGCCATTTTAGAACGGTCAACACACGTCAACACTTTAGATGCTTTCAATAATCACTCGCTTAAAAAAAAAAAAAAGAACACTGCGCCTGCAGCCGCTGTGAAACTCTGTAAAGCCCAGCGCGATTTAACTTCCCGAAGAAACCTTTCTCAGGTGAGACGTTTGTGTTAGTTTAGCAATTGTTTGGATCTACACAAAAACACTAAACATTTGTTAGTAACAGGCTTCATGGTTCGAATTTCAACAGTATTCAAGAACTGGAAAATGTATGGAAACAAACATTGACCCTTGTAAAGTGTTTAAATCAAACTAAATGTAAGAGTTTTTAAAGAAGAGAAACCGACATATTTCTGCTGTTCTATAAGCATGCCCTTCTGTCAGCGAGTCTGTTGTCTATTTTTGCCACGATGCTCGCCTCGCGCTGCATTAAAGCCACAGTGCATATTTCTTATAAACATGAAAGATAACCGATTTCACCATAAAATTATGTAGTGCAGTGTTCCGTGTGTTCCGGGTGTAGCCATCTTTTCAGAAGTGAGGGGGACAGAAATGTGGTAATACCATTTTTTTTTTTTGGACCAATATAATTTATCGCATCTCTTGCTTTTAATTGGGCAAGATATCAAATACACTGCTGAACAATAACCAATAATCGATATCTATAATATTATTCTCCTATTTTTATGATTGGTTTATATACTACAAACACTTCTGCATTAAGACTCCACAGATTTTATGCAATGTAAAAAATATATATATTCTATTCTATTCATATATTCTGATGTAAACCATGCTGTTCTCTATGTGAATATATAGTAAAGTGTGATTTATTCCTGTGATCAAAGCTGAATTTATCATCATTACTCCAGTCTTCAGAGTCACATGATCCTTCACTAATCATTCTCAGATGAGGATCTGATGATCAACACACATTTATGATTATTATCAGTTGTGCTGCTCATGGTGATGCTTAATTTTTGTGGAAACCATCTAAACATTTGTGGTAAAAATAAAAAAAAGAGCGAAATTAATACTTTTATTGATTGAATTGATCACAAGTGATATTTTTAATATTACAAATTAGATAATAATGTATTTAATAAATGCAAATAAATGCTGTCCATTGAACTTTCTATTCATTAAAGAATCCTGAAAAATAACATGTAGGCTATCATGGTTTCCACAACATTTTTAATCAGCACAACTGTTTTCAACACTGATAATAATCATAAATGTTTCTTGATTATGAAATCCTCATCTGAGAATGATTAGTGAAGGATCATGTGACACTGATGACTGGAGTAATGATGATAAATTCAGCTTTGATCACAGGAATAAATTACTATATTCACATAGGAAAAAAGCTGTTTTAATTTGTAGTAATGTTTCAAAATATTACTGTTTTAAAGGGGGGGTGAAACACTCAGTTTCAGTCAGTGTCATGTCAATCTTGAGTACCTATAGAGTAGCATTGCATCCTGCATATCTCCGAAAAGTTATTTTTTTAATAATTATATAAGAAAGATGCGCTGTTCCGAGTCTTTCCGAAAAAAGCCGAGCGGGTGGGGGCGTGTCATGTGAGCGGAGCTAAATAATGACGTGTGCAGCAGCGCGCTGTGTGTTGAGTCGAGTGCGTCATCCCTAACAGCGGGAAAAACTTTATTCAAAATAAAAATATGGCTTTTAATCAGATACAGCCATACATCTATGATCCGGAATCAGACCCAGAGGCTGCAGTTGAACAGGAGCAGCAGCAAAAACGACTAGAGCAGGACGTCTGTATGTGGTACAAGTTATACACTAACTATATAATATGCTTAGCGGCTTGTGTTATTTACATATTTATACTTGAATTATATCGTCGTATTTTTGTCTTTGAAGGTGTACATGTGGGAAGTGCAGTTGTGCACGTGTGTGTGTGTGTGTTTACGCGTGGTTTGTGTAGACAATTGTAACGTTATTAAGCGGACTGGTTTTGCACGGCAGGCTAAGTTAGTGTTTACATAGAAAGACACGGAATAGTAGAGCATTTGAACGAAGAAGCGCGCTTATTTAGTTCAACATATTTCCCCACTCTTTGTGTATTGTTGTTTGGAGTGCTTTTACAATACACAAACATAAAGTTACACATATAGTGGCCAGCTAAACAAATGTACACGCACTACACATCGCATGCTCCATTGATCAATTAGCTATACGTGATCATGTTTGGGCTACTTGATGAGCATAGGCAAAAACACAGACATTTGAAGCAGTCTCACTCACCGCCTGCGGTTCTAACGTTGGGACCTTTATCGTTGGGACTGCTCCATCCTTCAGCATTAGGCGATCGGAAAATCCGGCGTCGAGCTGGGCCTTGTTTATGAAACAGTCGGCACCGAAATGCAGCGAACAGATATAAACATTCGCGCAACTCAGTTGCTGATCCGGAAAAGCAAATTACATCCACTGTTGCCTTAACGCGGGGTTTTGGCGAATCTGTGCAGGACTGTCTTGGTCTGGCAACCAAAAACGCACTTTTTGATGTCATTGTTAATTGTGCACATCACCTGTGCAGCGCAGCCTACGAGCCAGCGCTTTGATGGGCGTAGCCTGTTGCTTTCGCTCTCTCCCTCTCTCTCTCTCCCTCTCTCTCTCTCTCACACGCTTCCGGTAGAATTGTCCGTAAGGCCCATACAAGGAAATTCCGCCCCCACTAACGTCAAAGGGGACGCATGATCGCAAAAAACTTGCCGAAACTTATGACTAACCGGAAGTAGTATTTTTGACAAAGAAATACTCCCATCAAACGTCCACCTTAACTTTTGAAACTTTGTCTATGTTTAGTATGGGATTTCATGTCTTTAACAGTGTAAAAAGATCAGTATGCATGAAACAGCATTTCACCCCCCCTTTAACTATTTTTTATTACATAAATGCAGCCTTGGTGAGCAGAAGATAACATTAAAAGCTGCATTATTCATATGATAGCCTACTTTATTGTCAATAAATAGCCTACATTGAGATGACTTGAAAAACACACATATGGCATATATTGTCGCAATCGTCTGATGGTCGTCGTCACGTTTCATCACTCATAACGATTGTCTTCCTTCAGCTTGCAGCTCCAGCGTGACTGGGTAGGCTATTACGAATCCACTTTTGGACTTTCTGTGAGAGCGCCCTCCTCATATTAAGATTCGAAAAAAATTACAGGTCATGCATAGATAATTTTTTGTCTCTGAATTTAAATCTTGATGTATTCACATTGGTTTCTATGTAAATACACTTGCCCGTGACCTCAAGAAGCGCGCTATCAACCGAGATTAGAGAAGGCTGTCTTTAGCGTCCCTGTTAACTTGCCCACCCCCGCGCAGGGTCGCGCCAGTTCGAATCCCGCTCGGAGCGGGTCGACTAGGATCGGTGAGACCCAGTAAAAGTGCGGGGGACGAAAATACATTTTATTAAAAGTGAGAGGGACACGTCCCCCGCATCCCCCGCGTAATCTACGCCCATGCGTGTGTTTCACAATCACCACATCCAGTGCTGTGAAATGAAAACACATCACTGCCAGAAGATTTTGCCCAAACTTCCAAGGCCTGTTTACATGATTAAACTAAGCGTATCTTAACTTTGTTACACTTTATCAAGTGAACAACTTATATACAGCATGTTATATGCATGTGTGTTTGGGAATGGGGCATTTACAGCATATATATGCTGCCCGTCATGAATCAAAGCTCGGAGGAGGAGAACACCGGCAAATGTGACAGAATGGACGATATTATAGTCTGTGTAAATACACGTTTCAGGTGCGAGTGATTAGCGAGGCAAGCGCTGCCAGAATGCCCAACGGACGAGCGTCGGGTGTGCGGCTCCCGCTCTCCATATGCACTGCTTCTACCCTGTCAACCATAGCTTGCACGTGTGACATTTGAATGGTCACAATGCGCGTTCGCGACCGGCTTCTGACCGTACCGATATCGGACGGCTAACGCATAGCGGCCCATAGAAACAGTCGCTAATGAGGTATCTACATATACATATCTGTGAGACCCGCGGTGTGTGTCGATAGAAACAGCGCAATCTAAGGTAATAAAAACATAACGGTTCATTATGTAACAGCCCTCTACACACACCTTGGCAATAGAATCGCCATTGGCTAGTACATTTTTTTGTTTAGTCGCCAGACTGATTTTATATAACAATATCACTAAAGAAGTGTGTTTCTGGTGTGAGGGAAAGATCACCTATTTCAGCTTACCAAATAACCCAGCGTTAGGGGAACAGTGGTTGCAGTTTGTGTATCTGGAGTTTTTCAAGTGTGTGTGTTTGCTCCCGATCATGAGTGTAAGCCGCAGGCTGTGAGTGAAACTGCATCAAATGTGTGTGTTTTCTTGGCAATCACAGTACATATAATGTGAACAACACCAATGTATAGCAAATTGAAAGTTATCCAAGGATAATGCCATGATGTGAGTGTGTGTGTGTGTGTGTGTGTGTGTGTGTGTGCTCGTGACTCTTTAGCTCCGCCCACTGCATTCAGAATCAGTATAGCATATCTGTCTTTTATAAATATAATAAACTAAAGACTCTTCTGAGATATGAAGGATCAACACTACTCTAGAGATACTCCAGATTAACATGAGACTGGCAGAGACTGGCTGAAAGAGATTGTGTGTTATTCACCCTTTAAACAACAACCCCAGAAACGCTTATAATGAGTGGACATGGCAACACTGCAAGAAGTGAAGCACCCTTTAGGCATAAACAAATGACACACACACCTTCTTGGCTCCGGTGAGCGCAGCTTTCTGGAGTTTACGGTAACAGTATTTTGCATAGCTGCTTATCGCCACTCCTGCAACAGAGAAAAACAAGTCAAGTCAACTTTATTTATATCGCGCTTTTACAATGACGATTGTTTCAAAGCAGCTTCACAGGAAAATATTGCAACAAAATTTTATTCAGCTGTACAGTCATCTGGAGAAAATTATGTAATCAGCTTATTTCAATGTATCATATAGTGACAATGTGGGCAGATCAGTAATAAAGTTGAAACAGTAAATTTAGTAATTCATTTTATTTGAAAACTTTAGTTGAAATTTTGGTGTACACAACTGAGCAAGCTACATTTACATTTTTACATTTAATCATTTAGCAGACGCTTTTATCCAAAGCGACTTACAAAAAAGGGGAGAGCAATAGAAGCAACGAAACAAACAAGGCCAACAAGCTGTAAGAGCTGTAAGAAGTCTCAGTTAATTAGCACAGCACACAATTTTTATTTTTATTTTTTTATAGCCATCTACAATAGTCATGTACAACAAAAACTCACGTACGCAAAATACAGAACACTGGATTTTGATAGCCATGATAATAACCCATTAGGACTAAGGCTGTTGCCCCAGCTGTTGTCGTTAAGCAGATTCAGTGGCCCAATGGGTTGGTTTTGTATGGCATTCTAGCTAAACGCGCAGCAATAGCCATCTACAACAAAAACTCACGTACGCAAAATACAGAACACTGGATTTTTATAGCCATGATAAACAACAAAGCCAAAGGCGGACGTCAGTCAGTGCAAATCATTCGAAACTGCATTCGGATATTCAGTATCTTAAAGGGTTACTTCAGCGATTAGCATATGGCTTTGTATCAGTAGAAACCCTGGAATATATTCAAATTATTGTGCTTTCCCCCCTCATATCTCCCTGAGACAAGAGATTTATGCATTTTATTTCTGGAAAAATTCCTCCTATGATGCAAATTGACGATATTTGCATCATAGGAGGAATGTTTGGAATAAGGCTAAAGACTACAGCCAGCAGAGGGAGCCATTTCCGCATGTTTTGAATCTGCGCATGGGGGATGGGAGATTACACTCAGCTCGCAGGGAGAGCTCAGCTCAGCTACAGGCACTCATTTAAACGGAGCTATGGTGTGCAATGTAAGTGTTTTAACTTCTCAAATTAATTTCTATGAAAGTTAAGCTTGCAAAGGCATGAACTGAAACGCGCCAGACTGAACTCGCGTTGTGAATGTATGCCGCGAGTGTAGTCGCGATTACCTCAGCTCTCATCACTCCTGCAGTCAGTGCTCAGTGCTGTCTGTGATACTCGCGCGGTGACTCACTCATTATATTGAACAGGCACGTTCAGTTTTTAATTGTAGTGTCTTCTCTAACTCAGTCGCAGTAATCAAGTTGGGGAATGGCACAGGGCAGTGAAGCATTCTGGGAATTGTAGTCTTTCATCCCCATGGGACAAAAATACATTTTCTGTCTTTTCTCAGTCTAGAAGGCACCAAATTCAAAAAATAATTTCACATTTCTACTGCATTGATGAGCCAGTTTAAATACAGATTCATCTTCCCAGCGCTGAAGTACCCCTTTAATAGCTTAATAATAATTGTCAGGACAGTGTGGATAAGATCATACTTTAACATTTTGTATGCAGAATAGAGCTGTGCAATATATCGAAATTATCGAAATATCGCAAATGTATATAACGCAATATGCCTATCGCAATGGCAGGCAAATCTGAATAATTATAATAAGGCTACTTCTACATTGTGAAAAGTGTCCGTTTTAGGTCACATATAGCAGAGAATAGACTGGGCACACGACTGTTACTTATGGCACTGGCTTGACGTTAAGAAGAGTTATTAAACGCAATAATTTGCCAAAAAACAATAACTTGCAGTCTTGCGCTGTCCTACACACACATAACAAAAAGTGAATGATTTGTAACATAAATGTTTGATAAAAAACTGCCGGTCACTTTCAGAATGCTTTCTTATCCCAGAAAGAATGTGAAACAAAAATTTGTTTCATTCTCAGTTTTTAAATATTTTTTTAATATCATTTAAATAGATTTTACACACTAATAGCAATATCGTATCGCATATCGAATATCACATTATTTAACCAGATTTTGCATATCGCATTTTTCTTCAATATCGCACAGCCCTAATGTAGAATCTAGCAAAACTTGAAACACTAACATTTACTAAACACTTTTGACCTCTCCTCACAAATCCTAATCTTGCAAACTATTAGAATTATGTGTTTTATGATTTAATACAAAATTGTGTCAATGAATAACAGTCCAAGCCATTAGGCGGCGGCATTGGGGCGGCAGTGGCGGCAGTGGTTCATGTAGGTTGTCCATAAACCGAAAGGTTGGTGGTTCGATCCCCGGTTCCACCTGACCAAGTGTCGAGGTGTCCATGAGCAAGACACCTAACCCCAGCTGCTCCCGACGAGCTGGATGGTGCCTTACATGGCTGACAACGCCGTCGGTGTATGAATGGGTGAATGTGAGGCAGAAATGTAAAGCGCTTTGGATGGCCACAGGGTCTGTTAAAAGCGCTATATAAATGCAGTCCATTTACCATTAGATAAATCTGCTTATGAGTTTAAACATGGTCATCTAGTCAGTTCATACTAGGCTCAAATAGACTATTTGCAATACATTTTTGGTCAGTTAATCCAAGTTCCCCGTGTCCTCAAGCTTAACGATTGTGATTTGTGAAAGGTTTCACAGAACAGTCTTTGTTAAAACAGGATGTTGGGATCATCTTTTTTATATTGTCCGTAACCTTTATTTTGCATTGCATATTGACAAAAGCACAAAACGCTCACAGAAGAATCTTTTTTTGTGTGTGTGTGTGTGGCATTTTTCAACTTGGTTGTGAAGGACGGGTAAAGTACGAACCATTCGTTTTAGTTATTTTAGTACTTATGAAAAAGAGAAATGTTGCCTTAGCAACTAACTGAAATATACCTTTTTTAAAGGGTTTTTGCCTTGAAAGGATTAAATGCCAGTTCACACAAAGGATGATAACTATAATGATAACTACATTATGCTTAGTAAGAATGTCGGGTATAACTGGGGTCCTCCAGAAGGGTCTAAGGGGTCCCCAGAAAATATCAGAGAATAAAAAGATAAAGCAAAAATGTATAAAGTCAACCGAACATTCTCACTATTAAAAGGTTGGATTCTGAAATCCACTGCTGCTTCAATATACCGGTATATATCCTAATTAAATGTATAATCAAAGCTTTAATTAATGTTAATCCTCCTTTATTACACGGCTCTGTGAAATACTTGATTCTGATTGGTCAATCGCGCATTCCAGCGGTACGTTATTTCCAGATAACACCCGCTCATCCGGGTACTACGAGTTATCTTGACCGGTTCTACTTCTGTGCTTAACGCTGGCGCCATCTTGTGGCTTAAACAGCCGTGGGTTACAATGGAAGACTTCAAGGCAGGTTTCCTTTATAAAGTTTTAAATATGGATATTTTTCTGACACAAACGCATCGATTGGAATCAGAAGGCTCTATTAACCCATCGGAGTCGTGTGGAGCACGTTATTTGACGGACAGCTGCATTTTTTATGGACTTCAAACACAACTACTGCTGGGATTAACGTTAGCCTGGACTTTTTAAATATAACTCTGATTGTATTTGTCTGACAGAAGAATGTCATAAACACCTATAATGACCTGAGGGTGAGTAAATCAGAGGCTTGGTTTCATTTTTGGCTGAACTAACCCTTTCAGCATTCATTCTCAACATTTAGCAGCAATAGATAAAGGCTTAAAGCAGGTTGGAACTGTTTTTCTTCGCGGAAGCTTTGTGTAAGAGCAAATAAAATATTTAATCTCGAGACAATATTTTGTGTCTAATAATTATTTATTTGAGACTAGTAGGCGTGTAATAAGCGGGATAATGTCCACCCAGACGGTTTTTATCGCAGAATAAACCCCTTCAGAGTGATGCTCCGCTTCGCCTCGGGGTCCTGATCACTCTGAAGGGGTTTATTCTGAGATAACAACCGGCTGGGTGGACATTATCCCTTACATATTATTATATTGATGTTTAATGCCTCTTTCCAGTTATTATAAATGCTGAATAAAGTCTGAATAGTTTTTGTTAGCCTGGATGCCAGCCGAACTCAGGCCGTCCACAACATCTGAGGGAAGTTCGGTCTGGACTTGATCCATAGAGGAGTAATTATGCCTGAACAGAAACTGACCAATGAAATCATCAGGGCGGGCTTTAGCCGATGACGGACAGATGATCAACAGAAACTGACCAATGAGATCATCAGGGCGGGCTTTAGCCGATGATGGACAGATGATCAACAGAAACTGACCAATGAGATCATCAGGGCGGGCTTTAGCCGATGACGGACAGATGATCAACAGAAACTGACCAATGAGATCATCAGGGCGGGCTTTAGCCGATGATGGACAGATGATCAACAGAAACTGACCAATGAGATCATCAGGGCGGGCTTTAGACGATGATGGACAGATGATCAACAGAAACTGACCAATGAGATCATCAGGGCGGGCTTTAGCCGATGACGGACAGATGATCAACAGAAACTGACCAATGAGATCATCAGGGCGGGCTTTAGCCGATGATGGACAGATGATCAACAGAAACTGACCAATGAGATCATCAGGGCGGGCTTTAGCCGATGACGGACAGATGATCAACAGAAACTGACCAATGAGATCATCAGGGCGGGCTTTAGCCTATGATGGACAGATGATCAACAGAAACTGACCAATGAGATCATCAGGGCGGGCTTTAGCCGATGACGGACAGATGATCTACAGAAACTGACCAATGAGATCATCAGGGCGGGCTTTAGCCGATGACGGACAGATGATCAACAGAAACTGACCAATGAGATCATCAGGGCGGGCTTTAGCCGATGATGGACAGATGATCAACAGAAACTGACCAATGAGATCATCAGGGCGGGCTTTAGCCGATGATGGACAGATGATCAACAGAAACTGACCAATGAGATCATCAGGGCGGGCTTTAGCCGATGACGGACAGATGATCAACAGAAACTGACCAATGAGATCATCAGGGCGGGCTTTAGCCTATGATGGACAGATGATCAACAGAAACTGACCAATGAGATCATCAGGGCGGGCTTTAGCCGATGACGGACAGATGATCAACAGAAACTGACCAATGAGATCATCAGGGCGGGCTTTAGCCGATGATGGACAGATGATCAACAGAAACTGACCAATGAGATCATCAGGGCAGGCTTTAGCCGATGATGGACAGATGATCAACAGAAACTGACCAATGAGATCATCAGGGCGGGCTTTAGCCGATGATGGACAGATGATCAACAGAAACTGACCAATGAGATCATCAGGGCGGGCTTTAGCCTATGATGGACAGATGATCAACAGAAACTGACCAATGAGATCATCAGGGCGGGCTTTAGCCGATGATGGACAGATGATCAACAGAAACTGACCAATGAGATCATCAGGGCGGGCTTTAGCCGATGATGGACAGATGATCAACAGAAACTGACCAATGAGATCATCAGGGCGGGCTTTAGCCGATGATGGACAGATGATCAACAGAAACTGACCAATGAGATCATCAGGGCGGGCTTTAGCCGATGATGGACAGATGATCAACAGAAACTGACCAATGAAATCATCAGGACGGGCTTTAGCCGATGACGGACAGATGATCAACAGAAACTGACCAATGAAATCATCAGGGCGGGCTTTAGCCGATGATGGACAGATGATCAACAGAAGCTGACCAATGAGATCATCAGGACGGGCTTTAGCCGATGATGGACAGATGATCAACAGAAGCTGACCAATGAGATCATCAGGGCGGGCTTTAGCCGATGATGGACAGATGATCAACAGAAACTGACCAATGAGATCATCAGGGCGGGCTTTAGCCGATGATGGACAGATGATCAACAGAAGCTGACCAATGAGATCATCAGGGCGGGCTTTAGCCGATGATGGACAGATGATCAACAGTAGCGTAATCATCACATCATTAAAAACGCTTGGGTTGAGTTTGCTCTAATCCTACACGGAGAGCTTGTTCGTATCTGCATCACCTTCACTATTTCTCTCTGAAATGATGATCATGTTGGGTAAGTGCTCTGTGTTTCATTAAATTCTTTCTTTTACAACACCGGCAAAGATCGTTTATTCCAGTGCGCATGCAGACAGGGTTGCCAAGTTTTAACAACAAAACCCGCCAACTACTAGCCCTAAACAATAGCTTCTCGGGGGGTTCTCCAGACAAAATGGCGTTTGGGGGGTAAAATGTGTGTTGTTTTGGCAAGGTTGCTGCTAAAATTCGCATTCCTGGGTCTATATATCCCATAATTGAGGTCGTTACAACCCGGGGAAATGAAAAGCAACCCGGGGGGAAACCACAGACTTGGCAACACAGTGCAGTTGAGCTCTGTTGACATTTGACAACTAACGTTATGCGTCACTCCGTTGCTCTGATTGGTTGTCGGTCTGACCAATCGAGGTCTTTCCTGGTTGGGTTGAAACACGCCCCATAATCACAGCCCAATGGAGCGTCAGACTCATATTCTGACTAGAGCTGAGTATCAACACGTCAGGCTAAGTTTTTGTTATTTTTGGACCCAAATGTATTTTGGATGCTTCAAGAGACTCTAATTAACCCACTGATGTCTCATATGGACTACTGTGATGATGTTTTTATTCCCTTTCTGGACATGGACAGTATAGTGTGCATACACTTGCATACGCTCTCAGACTAAATATAAAATATCTTAAACCGTGTGTGAAGATGAACGGAGGTCTTACGAGGTGTGGAACGACATTTGGGGGAGGAGTTAATGACAGACATTTCATTTTTGGGTGAACTAACCCTACATAAGCTCGGACTTATCATGTGATGTGAAGCTCAATGCGTACCTTTGGTGTCGTTCAGCGGGTCCATGTGTCTGTAGATGTAGCCCTCCAGGTAGTTGTGGAAGCGAGGCGTCGGGGGGAAGAAGGCCAGACAGATGGCCATGAGCTCCCAGCCTCTCTGAAGGCTGTCGTAGCGGAAGTTCTCCGTGGTTTGTCTGCACAGCTGGATGTAAAGCTCGTCCCTCAGGCCCTGGCAGCTCCAGCCCCTCACAGCCACCTCTAGAGCCACAGACAGAGGGTCTCCTTTGGCCCGCCGGTCGCCCATGTAGGTCTGGATCAGTTTAAAAAGGTCCACGGCCTCGCGCTTTACGGTCCGGTCGGAAGTCACGATCATGGGCTTCTTGATGGGCTCGCTGCTCCAGGCCAGCATGTTAGCAATTGAGACTTTCCTCCTGAACAGACCCTGGAAGACAGAGGAAGGCTAAACTCCATGAAATCAAAATTTTGACAATTATTTAACATCATGATTTTGTTAAATTCATGTTCACTGCAAAAAATGCTCTTCTTACTTAGTCATTTTGTCTTTTTTCTAGTCTAAATAGCTAACAATTCTTAAATCGAGATGCATTTACTAGAATTAAAATGATATTTTTTTCTTGTTTTGTTGAAACTAAAATAAGTTTTTGCTTAAAACAGGCAAAAGGATCTGCCAATGGGGTGAGAAAAATAATCTTGTTTCTTGTCTCCGTCCCAAACAGAAATAAGATTATTTTTCACACCCCATTGGCAGATTATTTTGCCTGTTTTAAGCAAAAACTCCCTTCATTTTGATATTTTTCCCCAATATCTTATGTCATTTTACTCATCTAGTAAATGCATAGTGATTTAAGAATATTTAGATATTTGGACAGGAAACAAGGAAAAAATACTAAATAAGAAGAGCATTTTTTTTGCAGCGTGCCTTCTGTTGTCTGACTGATAGTTTAGACTTTTTTACCAAGTAAAAGTCTTGTAGTATAACTGTAAATACGTCCACCTTCAGCTCGTGCTTCGAGTCTTTTTGCTTTTTATTTTCAACAAAACAAGAAAAAATGTATTATGTTATTTAACTTATCTAGTAAATGCATTTTGATTTAAGAATCTTTAGATATTTAGACTAGAAACAAGACAAAATTACTAAGTAAGAAGAGCAGTTTTTGCAGTGAATGGAGTAGATTGTGTGCAACAATTAGAAATGAACTTGGGTACTGTAGGCTTTACAATGTGATGTTTATCTGCTGACCTCCAGTGCATAATGATGTGAATGGGTAACAATTATATGAGAGTACAACAAACAAACAAAAAACATGCTTAGACAACATGCACAAAATTTTTTTTTTGATCAAACTGGTGCGATATATATTATGTAGATGCCTCATTCGGCCGATCCGCGCAGGCACTAATGAGGAATATATATCTAAGATCGAGCCAGTTTGATCTTACCAGACGGAAGTAATAGCGGATGGGAACACTAGATGAGATTTGTCTGATATGAGGTACTAAAATAACATAAATACTGTTGTGTTTCTCACAGAAACCGATCGGTTCGTGTCTTAAGACATCAGTGTGTCGTCAGGAGCAGCAGGGTTTTTGAGCATGTTGTCTAAGCATGTTCTTTTGCTCTCATAGAATTGTTACCCATTCACATCATTATATGATCTACAGCAGGGGTCTCAAACTCCCGGCCCGCGGGCCACTTGCGGCCCGCAGGATGATATTTTGTGGCCCCCTACTTGACATCAAAGTTTAATGTTAGTGCGGCCCGCGTGTTGCTCTGAAAACCATTTTTGGCGTAGTCGTTGCGTGTGCCGCGCTTTATGCCTCACTTTGTGTGTGTGTGTGTTTGAGAGAGTTAGCTCGGCCCTCTCTCATGCAGTACAATTGGTTGACACCGCGTGATTGACATCAGATAGTCGAAATGAATGTGGTTTAACGGCGCTCAAATGGCCAATCAAATCAAAGTAGGCGGGATTTACATTCTCTTTTGGCTCGCGCACATGCTCCCGCAGTCTTCACACACACACACACACACACACACACACACACACACACACACACACACACACACACACACACACACACGAGCGTGTGTCAATCTATCGCGTAATGCCGTTGCGAAGAGTGACTATTCTTTCCGGTAAAATCACAAAACTAAATTGCACACACACAAAAGCACACAAAATGCAACGTTTCCATGCTCTTAATATACAATCATTGATGAACATTATAATGAAGAAAACTATATGAGCGGATTAAAACTGAACATTTGAGACGATTTACTAAAAGTCTACTATTAGACCACTGAGGAACTCAAATATAAGCAGCAGATGTACGTATTTATTCACTCATGGGAATAATCTCGGGACTAATAATATTTGACAACAATTAATGCAAATATCGTTCAGAATTTCGTAGAATTTCGTTCACTGATCTGTTTTACCTGGTTATGGCCTTGCTTTGAAATAGTCTATTATTTTAAATAAAAATAAACACATTTATTATTTCAGTATTACATAATGATTTAATTTCTATTGGCCATATTTATTAGTACACAATTACCATCACACACCTGTTGGTAATAGATAGGTGCGAAGGACGAAGGATAAACAGATCCAAAAATCTCAAATATATTGGCAATAAAAATAAAAAAACACGAGTAAGCAAGAGAAGCCATGTTCATGTTCAGAAGAAACATTAATGTTGAAGAACTGTTAATAATAAAGATTGAGAATATTTGATCAGTTGTACTTTTTTTGGGGGGGGGGGGGGGGGGGGGGGGGGAATTTGATGCGGCCCAGCCCGACCCAGAGTCTACCTCTAGCGGCCCCCAGGTAATTTGAGTTTGAGACCCCTGATCTACACACAGCATCGGATGAGTTAAAAATCTTCATTTGTGTTCTCCTGAAGAAACAAACACACCTACATGTTGGATGCACTGGGGGTGAGCAGATAAACATCACATTTTCATTTGTCGGTGAACTAACCCTTTAAAATCCATCATGAGTTTGTACCTGGGTGTGCTTGTTGAAGTGTTTGGATGCCCAGTTCTCGATGTCCGTCTCCGAGGACGGTTTGCGGAGCGTGAACTCTGGGAAGACGCCGCAGCTCGCACTGGGCATCATGTTCCGGGCGTTCCGGCTGGCCTCGAACTGAGAGCACGCTCCGAGATCTTCCGACTTTTGGAAGAAAGAAAACATTGTATGTTGATGTTGAAGAGCCGCATTCAGTGCAGAGGAAGCACAGATATTAAACCGGCGTCTCAGCCTCGGGGTCGGGTCAAGAGGAAATGAGTCAAGCCCCAAAATAATGAGAACAACAAAAGGGCAGAAAATGCCTCCTTCAGGCAATTACACAATTATGAAATGATTCAACCGGTTTCCTCTTGTGACCTCAGTAACTCCAGAGGTTATGAAACGTTAATCAAGCAGGTACATGATACAAAACAATATGAATAACACTGAGAAGATTTTTACATTTTCTGAAGAAAATTTGAGTGGTGTTGCATCTCAAACTACAAGCTACTCCTAATTTAAACGAGTTAAACTACAGACGAGACACCTTAGTATAGACTATAGTCTACAAATAATCCGCTAGGAAGTAGTTAATCACAAAGGGGAAAATTATTAAATATAAATCCTTATAAATCTGCATCTATCAGATGATTCAGTTTAACCCTTTGATGCTGTTTGCTCATTTTTGACGCAAAAACTTGTACGTTTGTTTAAAAAAAAGATATTTACTTTATCAGAATGGTATGAAACTTGGTAAAGGTTTTGCCACTTGCTGTGTAAACAGCCCCCCCCCCCACACACACACACACACAAATCATCGACATGATTCGAAAAGGTTAAATGGTTCTGAAAATAGTCAACTTGTATTGTTTGCCATCGCACTGGAAATGAATGGGAGGCGAATTTCATCTAGTGGAAGCGTTTGGTACTGCGCCCAATTTTTTACTGCGCTAATTTTTTTTGAGATATCAACTTCAAATTGGTAACACACCTTGTTTAGATTTAGGCTTTGATTTTCTCAGTTTTAGCGTAGAAATAAAATTTTACGCATTATTGAGTATTATTGAGCTAAAATATAGTACAATCAAGTGATGAAAATAATTTGTGCTGTCATTTTTTAACTGACACATATCAGCACCAGAGAGTTAATTCTTTATCTGAAAAACATCTAAAGTAGATAATGTTAATTTAGATTTAATTTTACAATAAATTAGAACAATTTACTGTAAAAAAAATTACTTTTTTTACTGTTGGGGTAAGAAAAATGATAATAGAAAAAAATATATTTATAATTAGCTTACTTATTAACTTGATTAAATACATCTCGTTTGAAAGATGCAAAAAATACTGATACGTTTTTTTTGTAGTGATCCTTTAAAAAAAGACAATGCTGACCTTCTAATGAATCAGTGAGTCATTTACTTTAACAGTGAATCGTTCAATTGTATTGTATTGAAATGAATCTTTTGAAAAACAGAGTGCGATTCAGAACACCAGTATATGCTATAAAGGTCGTGGAAGGTGACGAGACCATGAGGGACAATGAATGCGTCCTTGGTCTTTCTAAATGGCTTCAGAAATACAGTTCATTTGAGCAAGCAGAGAAATCCTCCACCCTAATGACTCCCGTGGTGAGGCTGCTGACCACTGCATAATGAATCACACTCTAAACAGCTGGCAATGGGCACTGTGGGTTCATCGTCCTGCAGCGCTGGTGCTCCAGACATCATTGGGTGCGTTGACATGCACACCAGTGAGCTGATAACTCACAAATATCAGCTTATTGAAATAACCAGTTTTCTCCGTTTACATGCAAACCAGTAAACTGACAACGCAAGTAAACCGCGTTTACACGACTTTAAAACGGGTTATTTCCTTTTAGTGACGTCAAAAATAATCATGTCCGTATATCTGACTCTGGGTTTTCCAAATGTAACGTCAGTTTTGATGTTAAATTAAGCGTGTCAGCGGGAGATTTACAGCTCATATGATCCCTCATCAGTTCCAGATGCAGCGTTTAGACTGAACCTCTTCTACTTCTGCTGCGTGAGATGAGAACACATCTTTAACATTTTCTGGGTCTTAAAAGAGTCTGTGTTTGTGATATATAGAGCAAAACTCTAGCTCGCTCTGTCTGGGTGTGTTTAAATCTGCTCTAAGTTTGCGTTTTTGTCACCGATCACACATGCGCACTTCAATAAGCCGACAGAAAGCAGGTTAATGCGTTTACATGCAGCGCGAAATCAGGGTAAAAAAAAAAAACCTCCCTGTGTCGACCGGTTTATGCTTACGCTGTTTATGACCTTACTCTGATAAAAGAAAACGGGTTACCGCATTTATATGACCATGTTCATTGTCGGCTTATTAGCAGGCCCACAGCAGATTGTAGTGTCCGTCATTAAGCATACACAATCTTGTGTGTGATTGTGAGGACGTTGTAGGCTGCACTTATTGATGTGATTTTGTTTTTTAGTGAGAGGAATATTTTAAAAATGTCTAAAATAAAATTGACCACGGAGGAGTTAAAGGGTTACTTCAGCGATTAGCATATGGCTTTGTATCAGTAGAAACCCTGGAGAATATTCGAATGATTGTGCTTTCCTCCTCATATCCCCCTGAGATAATAGATTTATGCTTTTTATTTCTGGATAAATTCCTCCCATGACGCAAATCTCGTCAATTTGCGCCATCGAAGGAATTGTTGGCCAGAGGCTAAAGACTACAGCCAGCAGAGGGAGCCATTTCCGCATGTTTTGAACTCACGCGTAGGGGATGGAGATCACACTCACAGCTCGGCTCGCAGCTGCAGCCGCAGGCATTCATGTTTAAACGGTGCGGCCAGCAGAGCAAAGTAAGTCTTTCAACTTCTCAAACTAATTCCTATGAAAGTTAAGCTTTCAAAGGCATGAACTGAAAACGCGTCAGAATGAACATGTACTGTGAATCTATGCCGTGGACGCGTTTACCTCAGCTCTCATCACGAGCTCATCCATGACTGTCAATATATCCGACTCCTGCAGCGTTTGTGCTGTGCGACTTCCTCCGCGGCTAAATCACATATTGAACACATCCATCCACCATATGACTGCTCCACACATTCAGTTTTTAATTGTAGTGTCTGTTCTCTAACTGAACTGATGTAATGAAGATGATCGCGGTCGCGGTGGGAAAGTGATCAGTGATTCAGTAATCCAGTGGTGGTGGCTTTGGGAGTGGCCTCGTAGGGCAGCGATGCATTCTGGGAATTGTAGTCTTTCATCCCCATGAGACAAAAAGTCTTTTCTCAGTCTAGAAAGCACTAAATTAAAAGATAATTTCACATTTCTACTACATTAATGACACAGTTTAAAAACAGATTCATCTTCCCAGCGCTGAAGTCTACGAAAAGTACTTATTCATAGCTATTAAAATGTGTTAATTTATTTACTTCAGTAGGTATTTATTTATTTTCCTCTGTTGTTGAATGATTTGAAATTGTTTATTTAATGTATTGTCTACAATGAAATTGATAAATCAGTATTTTTAGTGGATGTAGCCTGCAATAAGCTTTGTTTAAAAAAAACATTAAACGTTAACATTCTGTTAATATAATATAAATAAAATGTAAGAAGTGAATATTTAATATTTTGTTTGTAATGCTTTCAGTTCCAGTATTTTTAGATCTGTTTTGACACATTTAAAACCATTCCACAAAATTACGCAAATAAAAAAAAAAAATGCGCACAGAAATCACAAAAAAATTCCACAGATTCCGTGTGGCCCTGCTTATTATTAGGCATAATCGGCTTAAGAATGTGCATGTAAACGCACCCAACGATTCCTCTGATCACATGTTTTGTTCAGGAGAGGCATGCTGTTAGTAAGTGATCAGATGCACCATTTTCAGCTGTTGGACCAGAAAACAGGTGGAAAATCCCACAGACACAGTGAAGGAGGGGGTCTAGTGATGAGGACTTTTGCACACCAGTTTCTTCAACAAAAAAAAACCCCATTAAAAAAGTAGTAAGCTATAATGATTTTATTATAATATAGACTCTTACAAAATGAATTTTAAATCTTGATGGTAATATTTCAAAAGGCAGATCTTATGCTCTTCATCTATATTTGAGCGTTCACACCTATTATTTCTGAGTGGCGGCGTGAAAGTTTCATGGCCGGAGGCGTTCTTGATCAACACGATTAATAAATGAGTCACGTAGGCGTCCATCTTCTTTTTCATCCGTCTGCTGCTTCATGAGCACGTTTGGGCTGCTGGATGCTGCTGATTCCTCCACTCATCTTAACCTCCTCTCCTCATTACCCCGTCATGATTATTCAGTGTCAATACTTTTTTTTGGTGTTGGAAAGAACTGGAGAAGACTGTCTAGATCATATTTCACCCAAAATCCAAAGGAATAACTAATTATATACTGTATTATAATTAACTTACTTTATATATATATATATAAAGTTACAAAAAATATGTATATTTCTGTCATGACAACTCTCGGAGTGTCTGGCATGGTAATGGTTATGAAAATGTTGATATGTTTGGTCTTGGCAGATCTGCTGCGCTGCTGCTGTTTTTGCTGCTGAGACTCCGCCCACACGCTCTTCTGATTGGCTGTGATGTTTGATTGATTCGATTTTTTGTTTTATTGAACTGGTTGTGAGTGCAGTGCGCTTGCAGAGAGACTCCGCCCACAAGCTCTTCTGATTGGCTGTGATTTTTGATTGATTAAGTTGTGAGTGCAGTGCGCTTGCAGAGAGACTCCGCCCACAAGCTCTTCTGATTGGCTGTGATTTTTGATTGATTAAGTTGCGAGAAAAGTGCACTTGCAGAGAGACTCCGCCCACACGCTTTCATAATTGGCTGTGATTTTTGATTGATTAAGTTGTGAGTGCAGTGCGCTTGCAGAGAGACTCCGCCCACAAGCTCTTCTGATTGGCTGTGATTTTTGATTGATTAAGTTGCGAGTAAAGTGCACTTGCAGAGAGACTCCGCCCACACGCTTTCATAATTGGCTGTGTTTTTTGATTGATTAAGTTGCGAGTGCAGTGCGCTTGCAGAGAGACTCCGCCCACACGCTTTCATAATTGGCTGTGATTTTTGATTGATTAAGTTGCGAGTGCAGTGCACTTGCAGAGAGACTCCGCCCACACGCTTTCATAATTGGCTGTGTTTTTTGATTGATTAAGTTGCGAGTGCAGTGCACTTGCAGAGAGACTCCGCCCACACGCTTTCATAATTGGCTGTGATTTTTGATTGATTAAGTTGTGAGTGCAGTGCGCTTGCAGAGAGACTCCGCCCACAAGCTCTTCTGATTGGCTGTGATTTTTGATTGATTAAGTTGCGAGTAAAGTGCACTTGCAGAGACTCCGCCCACACGCTTTCATAATTGGCTGTGATTTTTGATTGATTAAGTTGTGAGTGCAGTGCGCTTGCAGAGAGACTCCGCCCACAAGCTCTTCTGATTGGCTGTAATTTTTGATTGATTAAGTTGCGAGTAAAGTGCACTTGCAGAGACTCCGCCCACACGCTTTCATAATTGGCTGTGATTTTTGATTGATTTGGTTGTGAGTGCAGTGCGCTTGCAGAGAGACTCCGCCCACACGCTTTTCTGATTGGCTGTGATTTATGATTTATCTTGTTGTGAGTGCAGTGCGCTTACAGAGAGATTTTCAATTTATCTTAATTTATATTTCTTTTGCATTCAAGTAATAAGACTTTCAGTGGGCAACGTGTTTAAAAATAAAAATCTCAATGGTCATAAAATAAGCTTTAATTTCCTGATGTAATTTATTTTAGGTGTGAAATGTGATCCAAACACACAAACACAAGGAAGTGTGTTAGATGCGTCGCACACGGCATGTGCCTCCTGGAGCTGGTGTGTTTGTGACAAGGTTTGGACTCTGACATGATGCCTTTACATAAGAGCAACGACTCTTAAAACTGCACATGCTGAAATATTCATGTCCTTACAGCAGGGCGTGTCTGAGCGAAGAGACGTGTGCATGTTCTGCTGTACAAATGCACATCTGCCTTCTGCGCGCCTGGACAAGAGAGCCTTGAACCTTCCCATAAATCTCTAAAAAATGGAAAAGCATCATGATTTAAACACTGCCCAGAGAGCTGGAGCCGGCCCTGTGGGGTCTGAGCTGCATTTGCTGCATTGCTGCAAACGTTGTTAGGGAATAATTAAATGTAGACAGTTTGTGTGACACCGTTTCCTGCAGGACCAGCTGTCCGTCTCAATTATTATCAGCAAATAGAGCAGAACCTAAAAAAATTCCTCCAAGGAAACACTCACACATTTCAGCCTATCCGAGAACCGCAAAGCCCAATAAACCCAGAACAAAGATATCACTGGTTGGGTAAGAGGCGTCGAAAGGTCAGCTTCCCAATTAACCCCACTGGCAGCGTTTAACCAGCGGTTCAGGCCTGATTCGAGCAGGGTGGCAGGACATTTAAATGCTCATTATATTGGGCTGAAAGGGCTCAGAGTTCAGCTCAACGCTGCCACAAAACCCCATCGGAGGATCCAACTCATTAATGGCCCGAAGCGCCAATGTGTCCAGAAAAACTTTTTCTATCACGCCATTTGTAATAGTGCACTCTAACATCATGATGATACACAATCAAGCAACTTGATTTGAGTTCATCGCTATTAATTAGAAAGTGCACTGCTTCTAATGTTAAATAAAGCCCCAGTTTCTAGGATCATTTCACAATATTCTATCTGAGGTTTACCTACTTATTAGTTTAGACAGCCGAAATTCCCATTTCCGTTAATTAAAGCAGGGTTTCACAAACTTTTTTTGTCGGTCAAACCTGTTTGACCTTAAATATTTCCCCGTGAGATTTAAATTATTTCATTAATTTAACAACACATTTGCATGTTCATTTGCATGTCAGTTAACTCTTTCCTAGTCTCAGCTTCAGACGTCACACTCATGAACCGTTGGCTGAACGTCTGACGCATGTGGCGCACAGTTTAAAAGTCGTCATCTGATTGGTTGAGTTTATAGGATGTTTGTGAGACGTGTGTTACGTTCTTTAAAGGGATAGTTCACCCAAAAATGAAAATGTGATGTTTGCATCCAAAATGTAGGTGTGTTTGTTTCTTCAGTAGAACACACATTAAGAATTTTAACTCCATCCGTTGCTGTGTGTCGGTCATATAATGATGTGAATGGGTAACAATTCTATGAGAGCAAAAAAAAAAAAGAACATGCTTAGACAACATGCATAAAAACCCTGCTGCTCCTGACGACACATTGATGTCTTAAGACACGAACCGATCGGTTTCTGTGAGAAACACAACAGTATTAGTTTTTTTTTTAAACCTCATATCCAGACGAATCTCATCTAGTGTTCCCATCCTTCATTACTTCCGTCAGATAAGGTCAAACTGGCGCGATCAGATATATATATATAGATTCCTCAATAGTAACTGCGCGCATGGACCTAGATTACGCGGGTGTCCCCCGCACTTTTAATAAAATGTATTTTCGTCCCCCGCATTTTTACTGGGTCTCACCGATCCTAGTCGACTCGCTCCGAGCGGGATTCGAACCAGTGTTACCTGCGCGGCGGCGGGCAAGTTAACAGCGACGCTAAAGACAGCTTTCTCTAAACTCAGTTGATAGCGCACCTCTTAAAGTCACGGGCAAGTGTATTTACATGGAAACTGAAGCTGAATTTATTATCATTATTCCAGACTTCAATGTCACATGATCCTTCACTAATCATTCTCATATGAGGATTTTATAATCAAGAAAAATGTATGATTATTATTTTTAAAAAAATGTTGAAAACAGTTAAAAATGTTGTGGAAACTATGATAGGCCTACATTTTATTTTTCAGGATTCTTTAATGAATAGAAAGTTCAATGGACAGCAATTATTTGCATTTATTAAATAAATTATTATCTTTTGATCGGTTGAATGAGTCCTCTACATAATATCTAAGATCGCGCCAGTTTGACCTTATCAGACGGAAGAAATGACGGATGGGAACACTAGATGAGATTCGTCTGATATGAGGTAAAAAACAAAAAACAAATGCTGTTGTTTTTCTCTCAGAAACCGATGAACAAGACATCAGTGTGTCGTCACGAGCAGCAGGGCTCTTTGTGCATGTTGTCTAAGCATGTTTTTTTGTTTGTTTGTTTTACTCTCATATAATTGTTACCCATTCACATCATTAAATGACTGGCACACACCAACGGTTGAGTTAAAAATCTTAATGTGTTCTCCTGAAGAAACAAACACACCTACATGTTGGATGCCCTGGGGGTCAGCAGATAAACATCACATTTTCATTTTTGGGTGAACTAACACTTTAACGGCCCGCTTGGAAACTAAAACCGTGATGCCAAACTCTCTTGTGGAAGAAGAACGCCGTCATGTTTACATCTGTGGCAATGAGTGCTAACCAGGATCAACTAAATGCTGGATGTATGTGAAGTTCAGGACAGAAAACTTGCACAAAGTTGAATGAATAATTTGTAGATGTACACCGGTCTGTTATTGTAGGGACATCGACTTAACATCTTCACGCCCCTAAACATGACATGGAACAAAACTAACTGCAATTACAAACTGGTTGCGTTACATAGTCCATGACCAATGAAAGCTAAGATAGAGTCCAGACCTTCTGCCATCAATCTGAAGCTCTGTCTATTTGAGCTAAGGCCTTTATTAACCCCACTGGAGCCATGTGGAGTACGTTTATAATCGAAAGATGCACTTTTTTGGTCTTCAAATTTTAGGCTGCCATTATAAAGCTTGGATTGGCCAGGATATTTTTTAATATAACCCTGACTGACTAACCCTTCGTCTGAAAGAAGAATGTCATACACACCTAGGGCGACTTGAGGGAGAGTAAATCATGGGCTAATGTTTCTTTTTTTGGTGAACTATCCCTTTAAGCCTTTTAAAATAAGTGGACGACATGCTTTGTGATGTATAAATTAAAACAATCTGCCCTCTTGGAAGTTAAAATGCCCTTTAAAATCAGTTTTTTTCTGGTTCTTCCTTCAACGTGATTTTATTTTCACCTGTTTTATGTTCCAGCAAATGTAAATGAAGGAATCATTCATGTTCAGAGCATAAATCGATACTAGAGGTTAGACAGGTTTAGAGGTTAAAGGGTAAGTTCACCCAAAAATGTAAATTGTTTCATTAATTCCTCCTATGGTTGGCCAGCCGTCAGACCTCCGCTCATCTTCACACACAGATGAAGATATTAGTGTTGAAATCCGATGGCTCAGAAAGGCCTTCATTGACACCAATGTCATTTCCTCTCTCAAGACCCATAAAGGCACTAAAGACGTCGTTACAAAGCCCATCTCACTACAGCGGCTCTACAATCATTTAATGAAGACACGAGAATAGTTTTTGTGTGCAAAAAAACGAAATAACAACTTATATAGGAATGACCGATTTCAAAACACAGCTTCGAACCGTTATGAATCAGTGAATCAATTCATGATTTGGATCGCCAAAGTCACGTGATTTTAGCAGCTTGACACGCGATCCGAATCATGAATCGATTTACTGATTCATAACGGTTCGAAGCTGTCTTTTGAAATCGGCCCATCCCTATATAAGTCATTATTTAGTTTTTTTGCGCACAGAAACTCTCCAGGTCTCTTCACAATGATTGTAGAGCCGCTGTAGTGAGATGGGCTTTGTAGCGACGTCTTTAGTGCCTTTATGGGTCTTGAGAGAGGAAATGACATTGGTGTCAATGAAGGCCTTTCTGAGCCATCGGATTTCAACACTAATATCTTCATCTGTGTCTGAAGATGAACGGAGGTCTTGCGGGTGTCCAACCACATTAGGGTAAGTAATTAATGACAGAATTTTTATTTTTGGGTGAACTAACCCTTTAAACCCAAATGTGATGCTTGACTCACATAAATCACAGTTGCAAAGTATTGCAGCACCTGAAATAAATTGCAATAGGCATTGTAATGTGTCCCAGTGACATTAATATAGAAATCCTGGCAATGTTTTGAGTTTCTGACGCAATATGCATGTCTTTGTGCATTACCTGCGAGGGATGGAGGTAAGGTTCTGGGGATGCCAGGTTGGTTTGCACGGACAGACTCTTTTCTAGAAGCGCCTGAGGAAATGCCAGTCTGTCCAGGGTGGCGCGTTTCCAGTGGATTTCCTGCTGCGCCAGCGCCTCGTCTTCGCTGAAAGCGCGAACCACGGGGCCAGGCAGCGGAAGGGGCGTCGCCCCGTCACTTTCATACCCGTCTTTCGCCCCCTGCTCAGAGGCCACGCCCCCTCGCTGATGTAACATCTGCTGAGCCTCCCATGCCAACCTGGCTTGAGTGATCATCGCCCCGAGGCCCGTTCCCATGCCATCCCCCTCTCCTCCCGGCAAAGATGGCTTCCGATTTTTACGCTTTCTATTGCCACCATTGAGGTCGTGACTGTGCTGTAACGTAAAAGAGCCACCGTAAGAAAATCCAGCAGAAAGGCTGTTAGAACTAGTCCCGTAGCTCATCAGACGTTCAGTCGTCCTAAATCGAGGGGAGGAGCCAGATTGCTCAACATAAACTAGCTGCTTTACATATTCCCGCCCAGCTGCGCTATACTCCCGCCCACTAGAGTTATAATCCCGCCCACTAGAGCTGTAGTCCCGCATGCCCGAGCTATAATCCCGCCCACTGGAGCTGTAGTCCCGCCCTGCAGAGCTATAGTCCCGCCCACTTGAGCTATAGTCCCGCCCACTATAGTCTCGATCGCCTTGATTGGGCATCTTTTCGGGCGTTGAGCTTCGTTGTCTAGTCAACACAAGTTGACCATAAGGAGAGGGGCTTTGTTTGGGCGAGTGGTAAAGACCTGGTTTTCGCGCCGGAGATCTATCGGAGCCAAAAAAGGCAGAGTCGCATTGCATATCAGTGGGCGGTTCTTCATAAATAGGCGGAGATTGGAATTCCGATGGCGGTTCTTCATATAAAGGAGGCTCGTACGCGTAGCGAGGGGAAGATGGCTGCGAATCGCCCGAGCAGCGACGCTGAGATCCGCCTAGCTCCGCCTTCTTCAGGAATGGAGATTGGGAGGCAGGTCGGTCGGGCAGGGAAAGAGGCGTGGCTTCAGGGTCCGATGGAGCATTGCTGGATGAGCGTCGGGAACGCGGGGACGAACTGGAGTATCCATTTCCTTGCGTCAGAAAACTGGGCTCCCGATCCGACACCTTAATGAGCATCCTCTCTCTGGTGCCCGTGCCCCATCGAAATCTGAACAAGACAAAATAACACTCACTTACTATTGATTACAGGGGTTATATCATGAAAAGTCAAGTAAAATAAAATAAATTTATTTAAAAAAATTATTTCATTAAATATTACTTTTATTGTGGCGATGTTTTTGCAAACTACAAAATACATACCAATAGGTAAGTAAATAGGTAACCAAGACAAAATAACACTCGCTTACTATCAGTGTTGGGTAAGTTACTCTCAAAATGTAATTAATTACTAGTTACTAATTACATCTTCAATAGTGTAATTAGATAACTGTACAAATTACTCTCTCCAAAAAATATTTAATTACTAATTATTTTCTAAATCCTATAACAACATCAACTAGTTAAGTGATTCAAGGATAGACAGAAAACGGCTATTTTATTTCATTCAAATATAAAATATAAAGCTACATCAACTATTCTTATTAGCTGACCAAATTATTACAAGTGAGAAGGATAGATAAAAACATGCATTTTAAAGTTTTGGTATTAATTCCACTATTGTATTATGTATAATTGTTCTACAGTCTATACACCGTATTTAGTTCAATTACATGTGAAGTAACTAATTAAATTACACAAAAACTAAGAGTAATCCCTTACTTTACTTTTTCAAGGGAAATGTAATTAAATTACTTAGTAATTAGTTACACCCAACACTGCTTACTATTGATTACAGGGGTTACATCATGAAAAGTTAAGTAAAATAAAATAAATTATTTTTAAAAAATGTATTTAATTAAATATTACTTTTATTCAACCTGGTCTCATTGGCAAAATGTAGCTGTGGCAACGTTTTTGCAAACCACACAATACGTACCAATAGGTACATATCGCGACAGTTTCAAAGTGAAATGAACACTAGAGGCAGCAAAACAGCAGTATTTTTTATCTTTTTTTTTTATTTTTTACAATAGTCCATGATTTGTAAATGGATACATTTTGGAGTTTGCATCACTTAACCAGCTCCATATTTTTGGATTTGTTGACCTATTAAGCTCCTATGCTCAGCTGGTACAGATTTGACCTTGCAATGCTGAAAGCTCGGGAATGAATCCCGTGAAGAACGAATCATGATAAAAGAGCTCAAAGATGAGTTCAGAACACAAGCTAAAATGAAATGGATAAAATCTTATTTTTGTCACATTTGCTTTCGTTAACACTATCTGGTCAGTTTAGGGCTTAGTGTGGGTGTACGTTAAAAAACCAACATAACAAAATATGCCAGATTCACGCACATCTGTTCCGGGGAAAAAAGAGAAGAAAAACAGGTACGTTTTTCCAACAAGACAAGGCTGTTTTTATTTTATCTTTATTATATATATATATATATATATATATATATATATATATATATATATATATATATATATATATATATATATATATATATATATATATATATATTATTTGATCTATTTACACTGCAAAAAATGCTTTTCTTACTTAGTATTTTTGTCTTGTTTCTAGTCCAAATATCTAAAAATTCCTAAAATATGAAGTATTTACTAGATAAGCAAAAGTAATTGTCCTGTTTTAGGAAGAAATAACTCAAAATGAAGAGAATTTTTGCTTAAAATAAGATAAATAATCTGCCAGTGGGGTAAGAAAAATAATCTTAATTCAAATAGAAAACAAGATTATTTTTCTTACCCCACTGGCAGATTATTTATCTTATTTTAAGCAAAAAATTCTCTTCATTTTGAGTTATTTCTTCCTAAAACAGGACAATTACTTTTGCTTATCTAGTAAATACTTCATATTTTAGGAATTTTTAGATGTTTGGACTAGAAACAAGACAAAAATACTAAGTAAAAAAAGCATTTTTTTGCAGTGTATCAATATCTTTTATTTATTTATTTTCTTATTTTACTTTATTTATAATATACCCCCTTTAATAAATAGTTATTTACAATTATCATTATTAAATGGGAAAGAATTTGCTTTACTATTTATTGTTTAATTTTTATCAAATAAATGTTCTTCTTATTTTATTTCACCTTTTATAATATAGCCTTTATTAAACAGTAACTCAAATTGTATTTATTATTAAAATGAAAAGATAAAATAAGAGTAATAATAAATAAGAATATCTATATCTAAATGATAATCCTATCTATTCATATTTATCTATATTATTTTATGTATTCATCAATATCTATTATTTTACGATTTTATCCACAAGCAAATGACTGGATGATCCAAAGTGTCTCCATTTAATAAGCGGGATTGATGACATCAGCTGAAAGAAAGTTGTTTCAGTATTTTAACGAGAATGTTAGGTTTGTTCAAATTACTAACACCAACTATGAGCAATAATTATAGTGATGTTTGACTTTAGATCGAGCACCACTGAAAATCTCAGAGCTTCAAAGGCCATTTTAAAGATCTACATCTAAGAGGTCTGTGAGTTTAAAGCACACAGAAAAGGCCTCTGAGCGTTCAAGAAAAAGAAGTGTGTAAAATCAATTCAGCACTTGGCCACCACGGCCCACCGAAGGCTCCCCACGACCAGACTGGATTACACAGCCAAGTGTGTGTGTGTGTGTGTGTGTCCTTTAGCAGCCGGATTAAAACTCCGAACACAAGAAACTTATCTCTCACTCACTCTCTCTCCCGAGCAAGAGACCCACTACAAAGTGAGCAGTGTTTTCCTCTGGATATTAATTATTCATGGATTTCCGACCTTCAAATCAATTTACACATTCTATGTCTCTCTCTTCTTTCATTCCCTCGCCCTCCTCCTCTTCTGTCACACAAAATCATTTCACAACCCTCCCTTTCTCGTCCTAGTGTTCCTCATGGGATGAAACTATTTAAGTGCCGACACTGAATATTCATCTAAAAAACAGCTTGAAGCAATACAGCTGTTTTTTAAAATTACTTTTTGTTCCATTCATTTTTTTATATGCTAAAATTATTAAGCGTCATCCGGCATTAGCCGCGCAAATGCTGAGCACAACACCAACGACCGCCCACTTCTCTCGGTTTCCGGAAAGAATTCAGCAATTAAATGCAAAATCACAGTGTGTTTGTGGGTTTTACAGAAGCATATTTCACTGTTTAATAACCTCAGAGCTCATGATGGTCTGGTCTGACAGGTTTACCCATCAAAAGCCATGGTGAGCATAAGAGACTTATTTCGGAAACATTTAAAAATCATTATTATTCCAAACTTTTCACCAGTAGTGTGTGTTATTGCTTTTAGTTTCAGACTGTTGTGCTATACTCACCATAAAGAAAATCAACATACTGTACAGAGAATACACACATACACTATATTGCCAAAAGTTTTCGAACGCCTGCCTTTCCATCCACATGAACTTTAATGCCATCCCATTGTTAATCCGTAGGGTTTAATATGGAGTCGGCCCACCCTCTCTAACAGCTCCAGCTCTTCTGGGAAGGCTTTCCTCAAGGTTTAGGAGTGTGTTTATGGGGATTTTTGCCCATTCTTCTAGAAGCTCATTTGTGAGGTCAGGCACTGATGTTGGACGAGAAGGCCTGGCTCTCAGTCTCCGCTCTAATTCATCCCAAAGCTGTTCTATCGGGTTGAGCTCAGGACTCTGTGCAGGCCAGTCAAGTTCCTCCACACCAAACTCCTCATCCATGTCTTTATGAACTGACACTTTGTGCACTGGAGCGCAGTCATGTTGGGACAGGAAGAGCCCGTCCCCAAACTGTTCCCACAAAGTTGGGAGCATGAAATTGTCCAAAATGTCTTGCTGAAGCATTAAGAGTTCCTTTCACTGGAACTAAGAGGCCAAGCCTAACCCCTGAAAAACAACCCCACCCCATAACCCCCGCCTCCACCAAACTTTACACTTGGCACAATGCAGTCAGGCAAGTCCCGTTCACCTGGCAACCGCCAAACCCAGACTCGTCCATGGGATTGTCAGACTGAAGCGTGATTGGTCGCTCAGAGAACACATCTCACTGCTCTATAGAGTTCAGTGGCGGCTGCTTTACTCCACTGCATCCCACGCTTTGCATTGCTCTTGTTGATGTAAGGCTTGGATGAGCTGCTCGGCCATGGAAACCCATTCCATGAAGCTCTCTACACTGTTCTTGAGCTCATCTGAAGGCCACAGAAGTCTGGAGGTCTGGAGCTGTTGATTCTGCAGAAAGTTGGTGACTTCTGTGACTGTGACCCTCAGCATGCACTGACCCCGCTCTGTGATTTTACGTGGCCTTTCACTTCGTGGCTGAGTTGCTGTTGTTCCCAATCTCTTCCACTTTGTTATAATCCCACTAACAGTTGAGCGTGGAATATTTAGTAGTGAGGAAATGTCAGGAATGGACTTATTGCACAGGTGTCAGCCTATCACGGCCCCACGCTTGAGTTCACTGAGCTCTTGAGAGCGACCCATTCTTTCACTAATGTGTGTAGAAGCGTCTGCAGGCCTAGAGCTTGATTTATACACCTGTCCATTTTTCCAATTCAGTGATTCGGAGGAGTGTCCCAATACTTTTGGCAATATAGTGCATGCATTGTATTGTGCACATATATTAAAGTTGAGACAGGAAGCAATTTATTTCTGGTCCAGTCAAGCTATCAAAACCACTTACAGCGATGATATAATGAAACAAATAAAAACAAGAGTTGTCTGACTTGAAGAGGGTCTGAAGACTGTAATGGGAAGCACTGTTGGACAGGGACATGGAAACTAGCTCACATGGTCAAACTAAATGAGATCTGACTTCCGCCGATGTAGTCTGGGTCTCAGTGATGCCCAGGGTCAAAAGTAAAATGGATTCTGGGATGTTTTCACAGTTCCTCCAGGGCTTGGCGATAAAAAATAGATGTGTGTGAACTGTAAAATGTATTTAGGAGCCTTTGTGCAAATAAAAAAAAGTCCTTATGTTAAATGGTATGTCAAACTTAATTATTTTTAAAGCTCTTTAATTTGTGCATGGAAATACAGGAATCACGATACGGCCTAATGTGATTAATAAACTTCAAAAGGCGTTGAATTCATTAAATAAATGCAAGCATTGCATGTTTTAAAGTCAAACGCGCTGTTGTGTGTTCTACATGCTAACGGTTTCAGAGCAGAGCAGAACAGAGGATCGCACTACATGAATACTGCAAATTTATGGCAAGCGATTGCTCAAAGCATTCACACGAAGTTTATTGATACTTGATTGATACAGAACAAACGATAGATGGATGGATGGATGGATGGATGGATGGATAGATGGAGACAAAACAAACGATAGACGGATGGATGGATGGATGGATGGATGGATGGATGGATGGATGGATGGATACAAAACAAACGATAGACGGATGGATGGATGGATAGATGGAGACAAAACAAACGATAGACGGATGGATGGATGGATGATGGATACAGAACAAATGATAAATGGATGGATGGATGGATGGATGGATGGATACAAAACAAACAATAGACGGATGGATGGATGGATGGATGGATGGATGGATGGATGGATGGATGGAGACAAAACAAACGATAGACGTTTGGATGGATGGATGGATGGATGGATGGAGACAAAACAAACGATAGACGGATGGATGGATGGATGGATGGATGGATGGATGGATGGATGGAGACAAAACAAACGATAGACGTTTGGATGGATGGATGATGGATACAGAACAAATGATAAATGGATGGATGGATGGATGGATGGATACAAAACAAACGATAGACGGATGGATGGATGGATGGATGGATGGATGGAGACAAAACAAACGATAGACGGATGGATGGATGGATGGATGGATGGATGGATGGATGGATGGAGACAAAACAAACGATAGACGTTTGGATGGATGGATGATGGATACAGAACAAATGATAAATGGATGGATGGATGGATGGATGGATACAAAACAAACGATAGACGGATGGATGGATGGATGGATGGATGGAGACAAAACAAACGATAGACGTTTGGATGGATGGATGGATGGATGGAGACAAAACAAACGATAGACGGATGGATGGATAGATGGAGACAAAACAAACGATAGACGGATGGATGGATGGATCGATGGATGGAGACAAAACAAACGATAGACGGATGGATGGATAGATGGAGACAAAACAAACGATAGACGTTTGGATGGATGGATGGATGGATGGATGGATGGATGGATACAGAACAAATGATAAATGGATGGATGGATGGATGGATGGATGGATAGATGGAGACAAAACAAATGATAGACGGATGATGGATGGATGGATGGATGGATGGATGGATACAAAACAAACGATAGACGTTTGGATGGATGGATGGATACAGAACAAATGATAAATGGATGGATGGATGGATGGATGGATGGATATAGAACAAACGATAGACGGTTGGATGGATGGATGGATACAGAACAAATGATAAATGGATGGATGGATGGATGGATGGATGGATGGATGGATGGATGGATGGACATAGAACAAATGATAGACGGTTAGATGGATGAATGTATGGATGGATGGATACAGAACAAACGATAGACGGATGGATGGATGGATGGATGGATGGATACACAACAAACGATAGACGGATGGATGGATGGATGGATGGAGACAAAACAAACGATAGACGTTTGGATGGATGGATGGATGGATGGAGACAAAACAAACGATAGACGGATGGATGGATAGATGGAGACAAAACAAACGATAGACGGATGGATGGATGGATCGATGGATGGAGACAAAACAAACGATAGACGGATGGATGGATGGATGGATAGATGGAGACAAAACAAACGATAGACGTTTGGATGGATGGATGGATGGATGGATGGATGGATACAGAACAAATGATAAATGGATGGATGGATGGATGGATGGATAGATGGAGACAAAACAAATGATAGACGGATGATGGATGGATGGATGGATGGATGGATGGATGGATACAAAACAAACGATAGACGTTTGGATGGATGGATGGATACAGAACAAATGATAAATGGATGGATGGATGGATGGATGGATGGATGGATGGATGGATATAGAACAAACGATAGACGGTTGGATGGATGGATGGATGCAGAACAAATGATAAATGGATGGATGGATGGATGGATGGATGGATGGATGGATGGATGGATGGATGGACATAGAACAAATGATAGACGGTTAGATGGATGAATGTATGGATGGATGGATACAGAACAAACGATAGACGGATGGATGGATGGATGGATGGATGGATACAAAACAAACGATAGACGGATGGATGGATGGATGGATGGAGACAAAACAAACGATAGACGTTTGGATGGATGGATGGATGGATGGAGACAAAACAAACGATAGACGGATGGATGGATAGATGGAGACAAAACAAACGATAGACGGATGGATGGATGGATCGATGGATGGAGACAAAACAAACGATAGACGGATGGATGGATGGATGGATAGATGGAGACAAAACAAACGATAGACGTTTGGATGGATGGATGGATGGATGGATGGATACAGAACAAATGATAAATGGATGGATGGATGGATGGATGGATAGATGGAGACAAAACAAATGATAGACGGATGATGGATGGATGGATGGATGGATGGATGGATGGATACAAAACAAACGATAGACGTTTGGATGGATGGATGGATACAGAACAAATGATAAATGGATGGATGGATGGATGGATGGATGGATGGATGGATGGATGGATGGATATAGAACAAACGATAGACGGTTGGATGGATGGATGGATACAGAACAAATGATAAATGGATGGATGGATGGATGGATGGATGGATGGATGGATGGATGGATGGATGGATGGATGGACATAGAACAAATGATAGACGGTTAGATGGATGAATGTATGGATGGATGGATACAGAACAAACGATAGACGGATGGATGGATGGATGGATGGATGGATGGATACACAACAAATGATAGACGGATGGATGGATGGATACAGAACAAACAAAAGATGGATGGATGAATGAATAAATGGACAGATACAAAAATAACGAGAGACATGGATGGATGGATGGATGGATGGATGGATGGATGGATGGATGGATGGATGGATGGATGGATGGATGGATGGATGATGGATCAATGGATGGACGGATAAATGGATGGATGGGAAAATGTTTGGAAAAATGGATGGATGGATTGATAGACGGAACAAATGATAGACAAATAGATGGATGGATGGATAAATGGATGGATGGAAGGATAGACAGACAGAACAAATGATAGACGGACGGACGGACGGACGGACGGACGGACGGACAGACAGACAGACTGATAGATAGATAGTTTTTCTCTGTCTTGAGTTTTTTTTTCTTTCTGGGAACGAACATGTCACAATATTCCTCATTTAAATAATTAATTTGCAGAATAAAGGGGCGGGGCCTGCTTGAGTTAGTAGTTTGTTGAAACTGACATTTAAAGTAAGGGGCGGGACATTTCCCAAACACACTGGAAACATTTGACCAATCACACCACATTAGTCCAGCAGACCAATCAGAGCACAGAGTGCTTTTCAGAAGGCGGGGCTTCATAGAGACAGGAACTAAACAGAGTTACTGACAGACTGGGAAGAGAGGAGCCGCAACAATGGAGAATATGAGGAAAATATTCAAACATTCAAATATATTACGCCTCAATTTTTTTTTAATGCACTCCCTAATATTTAAACTCGCCTCTCTCCCTCCTCGGCGACGGACGTCTTCTCCTCCTGCTCCTGCGATGATGCGGTGCTGACGGCGCTGTGGGCAGGGCTGCTGTGGGCGGAGTCACTGGTCGTGGTAGCGGTGGGCGGAGCCATGTTGGTGTTCTGCTTGAGGGTTTGTAGTTTGGCGAGGGGGATGATGTCACAGCTGTGTGGGCGGTGCCAAACGGTGCGCTGGGTAGAAGCGTTATAGTAATAGAATCGGGAGGTTTTGGAGTCGAAAAGCTCCCACCATTGGTCCTGTCCGCTGCGCTTAATCCGCACTCCCGCCGGGGCGTCCCAAACACACTCGCCCGTCAGCAGGTTGGCGTACATGCGCTCACGGGTGCGCGGCTCGATGATTTCCACCCATTCCAACCTAAAAACACACACAGAAACACACTTTATCCGGTTGTTAAGGTGCACTATGCAACTTTCCGTCCGCTAGAGCAGGGGTTTTCAAACTTTATGATGCCAAGGACCCCCAAATATGATTAATCTTTTATGAGGGACCCTTCCTAAAATCCATCTATTTTTATGTATGAAAAAAACATTTAAACATTATACATTATAAATACAACACATTGTTTCCAAACTTAAATCTGCTATACTTAATAATCAAAAATGATCTATATAAGCACTGGGGTTCTTAACATACTGCAGTGAGCAAGATAAAGGGGACGATAGTAAGAGCAACCAGTGTTGGGTGTAATTAGTTACTGTAATTTAATTACATTTCCCTTGAAAAAGTAAAGTAAGTGATTACTCTTATTTTTTCTGTAATTTAATTACAGCTACTTCTGATGTAAGTGAACTAAATATAATTATACATAATTCAATAGTGGACTTAACAACAACATTTAAAGTCTAGCTTTAAAATGCATGTTTTTATCTATACTTCTCACATTTGTAATACTTTGGTCAGTTAATAAGAGTAATTTATGTCGATTAATATTGTAGAATTAAAAGAGCCGTTTCATGTCTAACCTTGAATCGCTTAACTCGAGGTTGATATAGGATTTAGGAAGTAATTAAAAAGTAATTAGTAATAAGTAATGAAATACTTTATGGAGAGAGTAATTTGTACACTAATCTAATTACACTATTGAAGATGTAATTAGTAACTAGTAATTAATTACTTTTTTAGAGTAACTTACCACACTAGAAAGATACAAAGCAAACACCATTGTCACTATAAGTGGTTACTGTCACTTTAAAAGATCTCCCGCTGTCGCACATGATGCGGATGTGAGATGCTGAAGTCGCAGTTACAAAACTTACAAAACGCGTGACTGTCCCCCACCTGCTCCTCTTCAGAAAATTAAATTTGCCGTCCCATTGATCACGGTATTTACATGAGGGTTTCGTTTTTTTGGCAGGAGTGCCTTCCGTCTCTATCGTTACGGCTATCATCCGTCTCTGTTTTGTTTTTTTCCCTCGTCATCTGACCTCACACACTAACCTCGCGACAGTACTGTAGGCTACTGCAGATGGCAGTTATCGCGAGGCTAGTTACAGAGCTCAGAATAGAAATGTTTTTGTTTTAATCCTCCGGTATTCTTATTTTTTAATAACACAGGTTAATATACGGGAGATTTACGGGAAAATACTAATACGGGAGGACGGCGGGAAAGAAGGGTAAAATACGGGACTTTCCCAGCCAAAACTGGAGACTTGACAGGTATGCGTATACCCGTTCCAGGCTTTTGGATATAATCTTTGTGCATGTGGTCTAAGCATGTTTTTTTTTTTTTTGCTCTCATATAATTTGTTCCCCATTCACATCATTATATGACCGACACACAGCAGCGGTTGAGTTAAAAATCTTCATTTGTGTTCTACTGAGGAAACAAACACACCTACATGTTGGACGCCCTGGGGGTCAGCAGATTCTCAGCAGATAAACATCACAGGCTCATTTTTGGGTAAACTATCCTTTTAATGGGTTGCACAAAATCTGGCAAGATCAAAAGCAAAGGAGGAAATGTGTTTGTGAGATGAACCCATACAGAGAAAGAGAAAGTCATGATGTCAGAGATGACCGTCATACGGGATTACAGTCATAGAGTCATGATCTCTCATATGAGTCACGCATTACATTCAGGGTCTGTGTGTGTAGTGTAGATATGTGTGTGTGTGTGTGTTTGTGGATATGTGTGAGTGTCTGTCTGAGGATGTGTGTCTGTGTATGTGGTTGTGTGTGTGTGTTTGTGTTGGCATGTGTTTGTGGGGTTGTATGTGTGTGGAGAATGTGTGTCTGTCTGAGGATGTGTGTGTCTGTGTATGTGGTTGTGTGTGTGTGTTGGCATGTGTTTGTGGGGTTGTATGTGTGTGGAGAATGTGTGTCTGTCTGAGGATGTGTGTGTATGTGGTTGTGTGTGTGTCTGTGTTGGCATGTGTTTGTGGGGTTGTATGTGTGTCTGTCTGAGGATGTGTGTGTCTGTGTATGTGGTTGTGTGTGTGTGTTGGCATGTGTTTGTGGGGTTGTATGTGTGTGGAGAATGTGTGTGTGCCTGTGTATGTGGTTGTGTGTGTGTCTGTGTTGGCATGTGTTTGTAGGGTTTGTATGTGGGTGGGGATGAATGTGTGTGTGTGTGTGTGTCTGTCTGAGGATGTGTGTGTGTGTGTGTGGAGAATGTGTGTCTGTCTGAGGATGTGTGTGTCTGTGTCTATGGATATGTGTGTGTGTGGGGGGGGGGGTTTGTTTGTGGATATGTGTAAGTGTTTCTGTCTAAGGATGTGTGTGTCTGTGTTAGCATGTGTGTGTTAGGTTGTATGTGCTTGTGTATGTATATGTTTGTATGTCTTGTGTGTGTGTATGTGTGCCTATGTGTGTTGGGTTGTGTGTATGTGGATATGTGTGTGGGGTGGTGTGTTTTTGTGTGTGTGTGTGTGTACGTGTCTGTATGGATGTGTGTGTGTGTGGGGGGGTGTTGTGCGTGTATTTTGTGGATGTGGGTGTGGGGGGAATGTGTGTGTGTGTCTATTTTTTGTGTATGAACGCGTGTGGGGAGGCTTTATGTGTGTGTGTTTGTGTATTGAGTTGGTAACAGCGTTAGCTTGTTTGTACGGTTTGTGATATCCAACATAAGCAGGAAACCACAACTCAAAGAAAGATGCTAGTTTCATCAGATCACTTTGAATTTGTTTATATTTTTCATAATTTATTAGTCTGAACTAAAAATGTAATAAAATCTTAAAACTTAAATTCAAAAACGAAAAAGCTTTTGATATTTTCTAGCTCTATCCATCCTCCCTACAGCCTGTGTTTATCTATGTTCAGATTTTATTTTCATTGTGTGTGTGTGTGTGTGTGTGTGTGTGTGTGTGTGTGTGTGAGAGTGTGTGCGTGTGTGTGTGTGTGTATGTATATGTGTGTGATAATCAGCTCTGTTAATCCCATAGTAAATTTCTCCTGATCCTATAATCAAATCTAATCTGCTCTAATCCAGGATAACCTGATCGCTCAAATCCTGCTGAAAGCATTTTTGGGAAAGCTGGTCAGAGGGGATGCTGGGTAATTTGATCTGTCTGGATCCTCCATCTGAAGGTGCAGAAGCATATGATCATGATTCCACTGCTCAGGATTTCAATATGTTCACCTAATGGATCTTCACATAAACGTGTTATTCAGGAGGTGCTTCAGCTTCTATTCATAAGAAAAGTGCTCAAGACTCAATTTATCTGGAGATCTCGGTTACGTTCGGCTATTGGGGATGCAACACTAGAGTATGAGATATACTGAACAGCGACTGCTGAAACCAAACGGCCACAGAGTTGGAGAAAGGTGCTTTTAAAAGTAATGCGTTACGAAATTGCACAAACAATCAAAAAGTAACTAAATGCATTACTTAGTTACTTTTTATGGAAAGTAATGCATTACTTTTTCTCCCCATGGGCTGGGCTAGCTTGTTTGTTTTTTTGGTAACACTTATTAACAACAACTTTTGCCTCAATAAACTCCTAATTTACTGCTTATTAATAGTTAATACGGTAGTTTTTGTAGCATTTAAGTTTAGGTATTGGGTCGGATTAAGGGATGTAGAATAAGGCATTAATGCTAATATATTCCTCATATGTGTAAGTTGTTAATAAACAGCCAATACCCTACAATATGCTAGTAATATGCATGCTAATAAGCAACTAGTTAATAGTTAATAACTGAACCTTAAAATAAAGTGTTACCGTTTTTTTTTATAACGAAAAAAAAGTTCTATTTTAGGCAAATTTCACACCAAAGGTGAACAAATAAGCCTAAAGTTGAAAGAAATGCAAATTCACGCCAGTACAGTAGAGGGTGCCGCTCAAACAAACCTTTCTGGATTGCATTATTATTCTATTGCATAAGAATAGGACGCAGGAGAAGAAAGTTCACCTCATTTTGAGGAATACTGAATCTATTTTTGTGCAAGTGAAATGAGTTAATGCACATTAAGGGGTTGTTTTTGTTTTCAATTTTTATGCGTTGCCCGTTCATTTACACGAAAGCTGTGTTTTAAGATAGCGATATCTTTCTCCATGTAAACTACAAAAATGCGAATTTGTATCATGCGCACATGTTGTTTCTTTACAAAGTCACGTCGCCATCTACTGGCCTGACATGAATAATATCGCATTTTTAATAATTTTCGTGGATCCGTGTGAACGGGATAGTTTTAGCAACGTCATCTATATGCGGAAAAAAAGCAAAGGAAAAACTTTTCCATTTTTAGTACATCGTTGTCGTTGACAGAAGAATGTCAGTCTATAAATGGGAAAACAAAGTAACTTGCGTTATTTATTTGAAAAAGGACCTCAGAAATTTTGTCGTAAATTTAAAAGTAATGTGTTACTTTACTAGTTACTTCAAAAGTAATCTTATTATGTAACTTGCATTACTTGTAACACAGATACATGTTTTATTAGTATATTTAGTTCAGTTAACATCCCAGAAATACACTAATGTTCAAAATTTTGGATTATAAGATTTATAATAATAATAATAAAAAAGAAATTAATACTTTTATTCAGCAAAGATATGTTCAAATAATCAAAAGTCACATTAAATACATTTATAATGTTACAAAAGATACAGAAAATGCTGTTCTTTTGAACCTACTATTCATCAAAGAATCCTGAAAAATAAAACAGATCACGATTTCCACAGAAATTCCAGGTTTCAAACATAAAAATGATCATAAATGTCTCTTGTGCAGCAAATCATCATATTAGAATGATTTATGAAGGATAATGTGACACTGGAGTCTGGAGTAATGATGCTGAAAATTCAACTTTGATCACAGGAGTAAATTACACTTTACTATATTCATATATAAAACAGATATTTTAAAATAAAAAAATATTTCACATTTTTTAATGTATTTTTGATCAAATGCAGCCTTGGTGAGCAGAAGAGACTTCTAACAAAAAACATTTCTAAAATCTTACAAACCCTAAACTTTTGCATTTTAAATCCAATTTTTGGTGTTAAAGTTTTGCAATGTCTGACAGTCCAATTAAATAATCAAAAAAGAGATGAATATGAATATATGATCTCTTTCATCACAGTGGAAATGCTAAGTCTTGCTAAGCACATGGGCTATTAGAGAAAAATTGTCGTTTTCCCTTCAAAATTAAGTGTTTTATTTCTTGTTTTAAGCATTAACTTAAAGAATACCTTATATTATTTTTTCGTTTCCAGTAAATGTATCTCGATTTAAGAATGATCAGATATTTAAGTACTGGAAAAAAAGACAAAAATCAGTTTTTGCAGTGTAGCCTGGATTTTCTAGAAAGGTAACATTAGTAATTGTTAAACCCTCTCAGCGTAATGGTTTGATGATTGTGATCTTACGGGTGGAGTCGAACAGATGCACTGCTATTGATTGACAGGCTTTCTGCTGCAGTGCTGTTAACAGCCGCCGTCTGCAGCAATTACTGACCGCGCTTTACAAAGACGCCCTTTACAAGGTGCCACTAATCATGCAGCGGGATTTAAGGCTGTCACTCAAACACTCATTCCCCGAGCCGACAAGATGACCGCAAAATGCAGCAGAGCCAGTGCATACAATGCAGCTCCTACAACTGTGACAAATAACACACAATTATTTACATCATAACTGTGCTGGATGATTACACTTATTTCAAGAGCATACAAATACTGTTTTGCAGAACTGATAATACTGTGTACCTTGAATGCAATGTAAGTCGCTTTGGATAAAAGCGTCTGCCAAATGCATAAATGTAAATGTAAATGCATTCTCAAAAATGACTCAAACACTTCAGATTCATCTGCATCAACGTATTCCTAAAACAGAGCAAAAAATTATGTTCTTCCTCAGTATTTTTTAAGCATATTCTTGAATCAACAGAAGCAAAATGAGAGATATTAAGTCTTGTTGTCTGAAAAAATGTATCAGAATTGAGTGAGTTTAAGCTCAAACACAAGAAAAAAATATCTGCCGATGGGGTACGGGAAAAAACGTATCATTGTAAAATATTTTTTAACCCTTAAACGCTTAACTCATGTCTTTAGTGACCGGGGACATCATTTACTACCCTCCGCCTCATTTATTGTTTAACAATCATTTAATCTTTGAAGACTGAATAAGTGCAATTCACCTTTATTCCACAAGGTGGCGATGTCTGATACACAATGATGACGTTTCACTCATAGTTACCGCAGGCAGAAAACAAAATAGGAAGAATCATCAACAAAACTTGAAATGGAAATAATGAAGGCAATCAAATATTAGTGTCACCGTCACTTTATGGTGGATTTAGCAAGGAAGCTGTCATCATACATCAAAATATAGATTTGGAAGATGTTGAAAATGATAGTTTTGCGAATATGTTTGAGATGGCGAATATGAGCCAGAAGCTGAATGTCCTGGAAATGAGCTCTGAAGAGGACAGTGATGATGATATAAAACATCTGCTCAGACTGAACCCTTCCAGGCTCCGAAAGATCCGGGTCGCCAAAGACCCGAATATGTAGGAATGATTGGCAAAACATTCATCCATTGAAGCGTTAAGCATAAACTCACTTTTAAAAAAAAAACATTTTCTATAAATCAAGACTTAATATTTGAGATGCATTGATAGGCCTACTAAGTTTCTCTGCCAATAACTAATTCAGAACAATATCTGCTTATATTACATCAATATACATTGATTTTTTCCCCCAATTCTGCAAACTTTACAACCCCCTCTTTTGTTGACTTTAATTTTAGAGGTTACAATTAATAACATAGGTATTATATTCAACTGCTATTTATTTTCAGATATAATACACCCAACTGAAATGTTTGTATACAACTCAATTGCACTTGAGTTAGTTATCATAAACACTAGTCTTCATGGCAAGTTTATTCAAACACACACTTCTGTACAAGCTCATAGTGTTTATAGCTAACTAACGAACTGAACACTGGATACCTTTCCTGAGGTAATTGTTTACAAGCTGTTATCGTCATCTTTCCGCGTTGGAAACACTGATAGAGCGATTGCATGAGGCATACGGATTTCGGTAAGTTGTATAATATCTTTCAACATACCTTCTGATATCCACGCATGTTTTGTGAGATATAACTTTTAATTGAGTGGAAGACTCGCGGACTTTCGAGCTGCCGCTTGAAGTGACTGACGCTTGTCACGTGACAGTTATTAGAGCGTCGAAGCGCCATTTGCTGTTTGAATTTCGTGATAAAATAAGCAGAATTTTACTTTGTTTCTTATCAGAACAACGCACAAAGCTTATTGCAATTATTCAATGGGAGAAGTGATACAAATAGTGTTTGTTTAAAAGCCACGTAACAACGTGTGATTCATGTTTATTATTTATTTGACAGGGACCATGTGCAAGTAGGCCTACATTAATCTTACAAGAGAAAAGATGCTTCACACCAGATTTAGCTACAGCTAACTTCCATCCGCAGTCCCTGGGCAGATAAAACAATAAAATATATACATCTAAACATCAATAACTCACTATCTATTTACAACCACATTTACATTCATACTTCAGCCTAAACTTAAAAAAATAAACCTTTTAAAATTGCTACAGTAAAAACACACTAACCATAAACATAATCAATGCTGACATAATTGATTTTCTAATAATACCTGTCTAACATTTTGAGAGAAGTCCCTCAGATCAGAGGATAATATCAGACTATTTGGGAGATCATAGGGTCAAATATGTGCTTTTAACGCTATTTTTGAGCTTTTTTTGTCAACAAGTTAACTTGCCCTAAATTTCAACACGATATCCCCGCCCTCTAGCTCTCTCTCTCTCTCTCTCTCTCTCTCTCTCTCTCTCACTCACACACACACACACACACACACACACACACACACACACACACACACACACACACACACACACACACACACACACACACACACACACACACACACACACACACACACACACACACACACACACACACACACACACACAAAGTATGGATCATTGGTGAAAATAATAATATTGTTTTTACCTGCCCATACCAATAATTGGCCGAAACCTATGCATCTCGACTTTATATCTTAGGGCATTTTACATCTCAATTAAATGCATCTTGATTTAAGAATGTTTAGATATTTGTTCTGGAAAACATCACAAAAATACAGAAAAGAGTCAAAGGTCACATGGTGGCCATCTTCTCATCAGTCTATTAACCACTCCAGCTCCTTTCTATCAATTTTTCTTTGCATGACCTGCCCTTTACCTCTCTCACCTATTCTATATATATAGAGATATCTTCATCTGTCCTTCATCTCTACAGATAAACCAGAGCACGGGGATTTAACGTGACGAAAGCGCTCCGCAAATGACAATGAGAGTTCATCAGATAACAGGAGGGAGAGTTAAACACTGACTTGTGACTTCAGGCTTTCACAGAATCATAAATCATCACTTAAGAGCTTCATGGCAAACCTTGAAAGGTTTACGGTATCACTAAAAATCTATTTATTTGTGTAGCCAAATACAAGGGATTTTTACTTCTCTGCAACCCGACTGTTGCTCTTTACACAAAATGAGAGAAAGAACTGACAGAATTCAGAGAAAATGTAACAAAGAGAGAGAGAGAGAGAGAGAGAGAGAGAGAATTTTAAATATTCTTTTATTAACAATTTACTAAATTTTCACAATTACTCATACTTCAAATTATTTATTTATTTTTCCTTCTTTTTCATTTTCAAAAAGTTAACATCAATTCATTTTCTTCATATACAGTACACAATTCCTCATTAATACCCCAGATTTCAATAAACTTTAGTAAACAGTCCACCATAAGCAAACTCGACTTTTAGTCTGACAGCCACAACCCCCAAAAACATAGGAATCACACTTATTACATCCTGCCCTAACAGTTTGATTTTTCTTGTTTTCCTGATAGCTAGCTTTGCAGTGCCAGATAAAAAATGTATTAAAACCAAAGTCATTTTCTTTTGAACAGAATAAAGGTAAAATCCTCACCCAAAGATAGGAACCAGTCACTTGAAAGGGAAAGAAGATCCCCTAAACGTGAACACTGCACAAATAGATGAAGATGAGAGAGAGAGAGAGAGAGAGAGAGAGAGAGAGAGAGAGAGAGAGAGAGATCCTCAGTGAAGTGAGACGGATGCTGGTATTAGACCCATAATTCTCCATGTTCTTTACTAACACGCGTCACCTTGGCCGCAAACCTCATTTTAAAGACTGCACACTGTTATTAATGGTGTTCCCTCAAGTCAAGCATCACTACAGCTCATACTCATGCTTATGGATTTAAACTGACTGCTCACACTAAGCATTAAATGCTTGTGCTACAGACATGAATGACATTTGTGAGCAACCGCCTTGCAACCACTCAATAATGCCCTAGAAACCACATAGAAATCCCTACTAACTGCATAGCAATGCCCTAGCAACAATCTAGGATATCCTAGAAACCATACAGCAAATTGTAGCAACCACATAGAAATCCCTACTAACTGCATAGCAATCCCCCAGCACCCATCCAGAATATCCTACTCACAACATACAGTGCAACATCAACATAGCAACGCCATAGATACTACCCAGAATACCTTAGTAACCACTTGGCAACATTCTAGCAACCACCCATAACACTTTAGTAACTGCATAGGAACGCCCTAGCAACGACCCAGAATTCCCTTCAAACTGTATAGCAACATTCTAGCATCCACCCAGGCCAGAATATCCTAATAAGCGCATAGCAACACCATACAAAAACTACCCAGAATTCACTATGAACCCCAACACAGCATCCAAGCACCCACCCAGAAATCCCTTGTAACCGCATAGCAGCCTCCCAGAATACCCCAGGAACCACATAGCAACACCTTAGAAACTACCCAAAATTCCATAGCAACATCCCAGAATACCCCAGGAACCGCATAGCAACACCCCAGAAACTACCCAACATTCTGTAGCAACATCCTAGCACCCACCCAGAGATCCCTAGAAAATGCATACAGTAGCAGCCTCCTAGCAACCTCGCAGAATACCCCAGGAACCGCATAGAAACACCTTAGAAACTAACCAAAATGCCATAGCAACCTCCCAGAATACCACAGAAACTACCCAAAATTCTGTAGCATTATTCTAGCACCCACCCAGAATACCTTGGTAACCACATAAGCACAACCTCAAGCACCTAAAATGCTTCAGTAACCTTATAGCAACACCCTAGCAACCACCCAGAACTCCCTAGCAACTGCATACAGTAGTAGCTCCTAACAAACTCCCAGAATACCCCAGAAACCGCATAGCAACACCCAAGAAACTACCCAAAATTCCCTAGCAACATACTAGCAACCACTCACGAAATATAAAACAAAAATAAAGCTAAATAGAAATATTAAAAATGAATAAAAATGACAAATGCACATAAAATTACTAAAATATAAATAAAATATAAAGCTAAACAGAAATATTAAAAAAGCTAATAAAGATTAAAAAGCACATAAAATTACTAAAATGCAAAAAAGCTTTGTAAATGCTAGTTTATGTACATAAAGTAATCAAATATAAAACCAAAATAAAGTTAAATAGAAATATTAAAAACAAATAAAAATAACAAACGCACATAAAATTACTAAAACAAACTAAAAATAAATCTAAACAGAAATATAAAAAAACTAAAATAAAAGTTACAAAAAATATAAAACAAAATACATATTTAAAAAATAATAAAAATTGAAAAGCACATACAAAACTAAAATATAAAACAAAAAAATAGGCTATAAAAAAAATTATAAAAATGACAAATGCACATAAAATGACTAAAATACAAAAACTTAACATACGTTTAAAAACTAATGAAAATGACAAAAGTCTCTAAACAAAAAAATCAAAATAGAAATATTAAAAAATGCTAAAAGCATAATATTTATTACTAAAATATATAACAACAATAAAGCTAAATAATAAATATTTAAAAAAACTAATAAAAAATGACAAAAGCACATTCAATTACTAAAACGTAAACCAAATCTGACAATATAAAAATAAAAGCTAATTCAAAATAATAATAAATATAATAACAGTAAATAAATGCTAAGTGGTGCAGCTGTTTACAGTAGGTTTTATGCACATTCATTTTCTCAAATAATTCCCATCAGCACTCAAATGAACACACACACGCCTAAAATAGAAGCACGTCAGATTGTGCGTGTGTGTGTGGGAGCGTGTGTGTGGGTTGTGTGACCTCACAGTTAAGGCTAGTTCTATAGACATCAGCATCAGAGCAATCCGCCCCGCCAGACAAAGGCATCCCGGCAACAGTATCCTAGCAACCGCAGCCTCTGCAATTCCATGACCCCCATATTCCACATCTGTAGATGAGTTAGGACACAGACACACACACACACACACACACACACACACACAGGTATTCTAATAAGGCGATCCGCAGTCCAAGCTTCAGATACACAGAGGGATTGCAGTGTCTCCCACTCAACTTAGTGCACCTAAACCTACCCATCACACACACACACACACACACACACACACACACACACACACACACACACACTGCCCCTAAACCTACCCATCACAGGAAACATTCTGCATTTTTACTTTCTAAAAAAACTCCTCCTGTGTGATTTATAAGCCTTTTGAAAAGTGGGGCCATGGGTAATGTCCTCATATTTCACCCTCTCCTGTAATACCTGGGTCATACCCATGGCATTATACACATTTTTGTCCTCATATGTCACAAAAACATGCCCCCCCCCCCCCCCACACACACACACACACACACAGGTATTCTTATAAGGCGAGCCGCAGTCCAAGCTTCAGCGTCTCCCACTCGACTCAGTGAGCCGCACACACACACACACACACACACACACACACACACACACACTGTCTCATCCGTTCTGCAGTCGGCTCTTTCTCTGTCTGGCACTCTTTGCTTTCCTCCCATCACTGTCACTGTGTGTCTATAGCTGAGCGAGTCGGACTATCTCGCGCTTATCTGTGTGACAAGACTTTGAATGTAAGAGCTTGCAACTTTTCTTGCTCGAGGGGAGGAAACATGAAACGAGCTTAAAATTTCAGTTTCACACTCTTCAGAGCACACCCGAAACAACCCAACAGTCAGATCAAACGAGTTTAACTCGCATTTTTCTCTAATGAAACTGTAATGCACATTATTTCATCAAATGCATCATTAGTCTGGCTGGTTTTTCCTCAAACGTGTTCAATCTGGCAGCGGCGTCTGTCTGCTGATCTGCCTTTCTTACTGTAATCTGCATAATTTAGGTCGTAATAATCAGGGGCTCGTTATCTCCTCATTTTTTATTTGAAGTCACCAGATCAAGTGCACATTAATTACTGACACTCATGACATCACTCATTTCAATGTTGAGACTTTCCCTTCCCAAAAACTGAAGTCCTGCGGTTCAGTCTGGCACCAGACATCATGTTTCCTCTATTAATGTGAATTAATAATTCATTCATGCTGTCGCTCTGTGGCTACTGTCACCTATTGACCGATATTATATGGGTCAGTTTCATGAAGAAAAGATGGGCTCGTATTTCACCCTAAAAAACAGATGATCTCTTCATCTCCTGTTAGTGGGTGGGATATATTAGGCAGCAAGTGAACATTTTATCCTCAAAGTTGATGTGTTAGAAGCAGGAAAAATGGGCAAGCGTAAGGATTTGAGCGAGTTTGACAAGGGCCAGATTGTGACGGCTAGACGACTGGGTCAGAGCATCTCCAAAACTGCAGCTCTTGTGGGCTGTTCCCGGTCTGCAGTGTTCAGTATCTATCAAAAGTGCTCCAAAGAAGGACCAGTGGAGAACCGGCCACAGGGTCATGGGCGGCCAAGGCTCATTGATGCACGTGGGGAGCGAAGGCTGGCCCGTGGGGTCCGATCAAACAGACGAGCTACTGGAGCTCAAACTGCTCCAGAAGTTAATGCTGGTTCTGATAGAAAGCTGTCAGAATACACAGAGCAGCTCAGTTTGTTGCGTATGGGGCGGCATAGCCGCTGACCAGTCAGGGTGCCCATGCTGACCCCTGACCCCGCCGAAAGCACCAACTGTGGCACGTGAGCATCAGAACTGGACCACGGAGCAATGGAAGAAGGTGGCCTGGTCTGAGGAATCACGTTTTCTTTTACATCACGTGGATGGCCGGGTGTGTGTGTGTGTGTGTGTGTGTGTGTGTGTGTGTGTGTGTGTGTGTGTGTGTGTGTGTGTGTGTGTGTGTGTGGCTTACCTGGGGAACACATGGCCCCAGGATGCACTATGGGAAGAAGGCGAGCCGGCGGAGGCAGTGTGATGCTTTGGCCAATGTTCTGCTGGGAAACCTTGGGTCCTCCATCATGTGGATGTTACCTTGCCACGCTCCACCTACCTAAGCATTGCTGAGACCATGTTCAGCCTTTCATGGAAACGGTATTCTGGTGGCTGTGGCTCTTCCAGCAGGATAATGCTCCTAACACAAAGCACAAATGCTTCAGGAATGGTTTGAGGAGCACAACAACCAGTTTGAGGCGTCGACTCTGCCTCCAAATTCCCCAGATCTCAATCCAATCGAGCATCTGTGCGATCGAGCGATCCATGGAGGCACCACCTCGCAACTTACAGGACTTAAAGGATCTGCTGCTAACATCTTGGTGCCAGATACCACAGCACACCTTCAGGGGTCTAGTGGTGTCCATAAGTCGACGGGTCAGCAAAAGGAGGACCAACACAATATTAAGGTGGTCATAATGTTATGCATTCTTTGTATAACAGCCTGGCTAAAAAAAATATGTCTGCACAATTTGCCATGATATTGCGTTAATGCCACAAATAAGACAATATACTTTAATATAAGTAAATATAAATAGTCTAGTTCACTTGGCCTCGCCTTCTCTTAATAATCTCTTTTTCATTTTCATCTTCTACGCTAATCTATAAGTATGCATTACAGACGAGCAAGTAAAGGGCCGGTCTATTTAAATATCATTAGTGTGATGGAGTGTCTTCGCTTGACCTTCCTGAGAAATCTTCCAAAGCAGCTGCTCAACTCAATATCAGCATCAGAAGTCATCTGCAAAATTATGCTTATTATCATCATAAAACTACTTCATAAGAGAGAGAGATATTTTAAGGCAGATAGTCAAGCACAGAGCTCATTTTACATCATCTGAATGATAATGAACTACGAAAAGCTTTTAATTCACTGCACCAATTCTAACAACAAGACTCCTTTACCAACTAGACCAGAAAACAACGACCCCGTGCCCTTCTGCAGAGCTCAAACACGCGGGATAATGGCTCGGTCAAGCATGTTTAACAGGGCAGATCAATTCAGACCGCATAGTGTGAATGCCGGTGGCGAGCCAATCACAACCGCAGCGCGCCGGTCCTCGTGTGTAATGAACTTAGTGGGTCATAAACGCTCTCAGTCTTACAGTCTGAACCGGTGCATCTTTACTACACTCACTGTAAAAAAAATGTTGGTTTAGTTAACTTAAAAAAGTAAGTAGCCTGGTTGCCTTAAAATTTTGAGTTTATTGAAATTAAAAATTTGAGTTGATGCAATGAAGGAAATGTGTTTAATAAATAAAAACTGAAAATATTATTGTATCTGAACCACATGAAACATTTGATAAATCATAGCACAATTTGTCTGCGTCATCAGAAATAAAACACACACACTTACCCAATATGCTTACAAAATCTTTTAATAATATTTCAATAAGGGTTGTCAAATCTCAAAAAATGTTCATTAACTCAACATGTTAAGGCAACCAGGTAACTTTATTTCTAAATATTTTTTTACAGCGTACTGGAAGTTAAGCCTGAAAATCTAGACGCACCCTAGCGGCAGCAAATCTAATCTACCCGCGAGTGTCGTCTAGGAACTCTCAATACCCGTCTGAGCTGTAAACGCCAAACTCTTGTCGGGCCAATCACATCGTGTATTGAGTCGGTGGGCGGGGCCATAATGACGACGGCCGAGTTGCGTTTGCGTGCTTCTAGTAAACACAGAAACTGGCGAACGGCGGCGGTCTTTCGAATCAGCTTTGACCGCGACTCTGGAAGACTTGGAGTTAAGCTTTTCTCTGAGAAAAGAACAAAGAACGGCACTGAAGTCATTCTTAAGAAGGGAAGATGTGTTCGGAGTTTAGCCGACCGGATACGGCGAATGTTTAATCAGTCAGCGAGCTCTGCTTCACCTTCGTTGCTCTGGTTGGTGTAGCGCTATCCTATCGCGTGCAGAGGGAGTTTGAAAGACGACCGTTTATCCGCCCCTCAGATTGAGCTGTCAATGGGGAGTTTCCAGACCAAACATCTTGATGTGGGTCAGGCTTGTCAGGCTACTGGAAGTTGCATATTAATTCAGATCTGAATTAATAGCAATTAGGGATGCATGATATATCGGCCAACATATTGTCCGATATATCGTCTCGGTCGATATATGTTTTCTTTGGCCTGATAAGAACATTTGTCTGATATCTTAAAGGGTTAGTTCACCCAAAAATGAAATGTCTGTCATTAACTCCTCTCCCTAATGTCGCTCCACACCCGTAAGACCTCCGTTCATCTTCACACACAGTTTAAGATATTTTATATTTAGTCCGAGAGCGTATGCAAGTGTATGCACACTATACTGTCCATGTCCAGAAAGGGAATAAAAACATCATCACAGTAGTCCATATGAGACACAGTGGGTTAATTAGAGTCTCTTGAAGCATCCAAAATACATTTGGGTCCAAAAATAACAAAAACTACGACTTTATTCAGCATTGTCTTCTCTTCCGCGTTTGTGTTCAATCCTCAAATAAAGATTCAAACGGTTATGAATCAGCGAATTGATTCATGATTCGGATCGCGTGTCAAACTGCTGAAATCACGAGACATTGGCGATCCGAATCATGAATCAATTCGCTGATTCATAACCGTTTGAATTGACCAATTGCTTTCTAATTTTTGTGCAATATGCGTCAAATAGACGGTTTGTTATTGTTAAATAAAAAAACTAAACATGGTTTTAGTAAATTGAAATAAAGCTTCAAATATATATATATATATATATATATATATATATATATATATATATATATATATATATATATATATATATATATATATATATATATATATATATATATATATATATATATTAGATGAAGAACTTAAACCTAAAAACATTTAAATTAAAATTAAAAATGTTGAATTTGGCAACTAACTGAAATATAAAAGTTTAAGTTGATGGACTAAAAGTAAAACAACAAAAAAGAATTAAATATATATACGTATAACATTGGCCTAGTTGTTTTTGGATATTTTACTGAAAATTATTTACATAGTGCACCTTTAAAAAGCAGATTTTTCTATATTTCAGGTCCTAATTAGGCGACGACGAGCACATTATGCTGCTTATATTTATCAAACAGTAAAAACGGCATTCCCAAGGCGTCACAAGGCGTCTGTGGATGAGAATCCGAAACAAGGACTGGTGGGACGTTTCCCTGCTCTATTTCACAGACGGTGAGAGGAAAACACATTTCAGAATGACAGGACACTCCTTTATGACACTATTCATCAGGAAGAACTGCTCATTCTGCTCATACGTCATTATTCTACGTCGTTGCACATGGGCAGGACTTTCCCGTTTCGGGTTTCAATCTGATCAAGTGCCCTCTCGATCGGATTAGAAGAGGACTAAACCACTCCTTACAATCCCAATGACATTTGAATCAGAGCTGGCCAACTCTTTCCGGTTGAGGTGGTTACAAGTCACTTTTTTTATCCGATTGTGCTGCTGGTTCCATAAAAGGCTCCATGTAAACACAGCTAGTGATACGAACAGTAACAGGCGTCGGCTTTATTCATTCCCGTGTGAGTCCTCCTCCTTTTGAAGTTCATGTGTCAAGTGAATTCGAAGCGCAGAAAACACAAACCAAAAACTCTCAGATGCAACGAGTGTTTGTGGGCGGGGCAAAGTAGACTCTGTTTAGCCAATGAAAACAGCAGGCTGACATTATGCAAATTAGTTACATTGTTACATATGTTTGAACGGAATTACTGATGACTCATTTCACCAATTCAGAATTGATTTTAGGAGACGATAGCATTATTTGGTCTTTAAACCTCTGCATTACATTCACAAACAGCTCAACTACACTAATATTTGAAAAGGCATAATAGGGGCACTTTAATAAATAATATAAACAGAAGTGACATAACCCATGGCAACTCGAGGACACCGGCGCGCATCTCGAACTGTGTTTAATCACGAAAAATAGAAAGAAAACAACAAGTTTTGTTTAAATTCTATCTATCTATCTATCTATCTATCTATCTATCTATCTATCTATCTATCTATCTATCTATCTATCTATCTATCTATCTATCTATCCATCCATCCATCGTTCTATCTTTCTATCTATCTATCTATCTATCTATCTATCTATCTATCTATCTATCTATCTATCTATCTATCTATCTATCTATCTATCTATCTATCTATCTATCTATACATCTATCTATACATCCATCCATCGTTCTATCCATCTATCTATCTATCTATCTATCTATCTATCTATCTATCTATCTATCATCTATCTATCTATCTATCTATCTATCTATCTATCTATCTATCTATCTATCTATCTATCTATCTATCTATCTATCCATCCATCCATCGTTCTATCTATCTATCTATCTATCTATCTATCTATCTATCTATCTATCTATCTATCTATCTATCTATCTATCTATCTATCTATCTATCTATACATCTATCTATACATCTATCTATACATCCATCCATCGTTCTATCCATCTATCTATCTATCTATCTATCTATCTATCTATCTATCTATCTATCTATCTATCTATCTATCATCTATCTATCTATCTATCTATCTATCTATCTATCTATCTATCTATACATCTATCTATACATCTATCTATACATCCATCCATCGTTCTATCCATCTATCTATCTATCTATCTATCTATCTATCTATCTATCTATCTATCTATCTATCTATCTATCTATCTATCTATCTATCTATACATCTATCTATACATCCATCCATCGTTCTATCCATCTATCTATCCATCTATCTATCTATCTATCTATCTATCTATCTATCTATCTATCTATCTATCTATCTATCTATCTATCTATCTATCTATCTATACATCTATCTATCTATCTATACATCTATCTATACATCCATCCATTGTTCTATCCATCTATCTATCTATCTATCTATCTATCTATCTATCTATCTATCTATCTATCTATCTATCTATCTATCTATCTATCTATCTATCTATACATCTATCTATACATCCATCCATCGTTCTATCCATCTATCTATCTATCTATCTATCTATCTATCTATCTATCTATCTATCTATCTATCTATCTATCTATCTATCTATCTATCTATCTATCTATCTATCATGAGAGCAGAAGGCTAGCAGGTGTTTGTCAGGGCTGCACCTGTGCACACACACACACACACGTTTTGAATGCCACAGCCACGACACAATGACATTAATACTGACCACAGGGTAAACAACTCTCTGAGAATGACTCAACGAGGACAGCGAGCACGGGACGAAACACGTCTGCGCTCCACCCAGCTGTGCTTTCATCCATTCACACACACACACACACACACACACACACACACACACACACACACACACACACACACACACACACACACACACACACACACACACAACCTCTTCCCTCCACACCTCGATCAAATCTGAAACATCACACGCCTCTCTCTAGTGCTGGGAATCTGTACATCTTCACATTTGATTCAGGTCTGATTCATTTTCTGGAACACAGCTATTACTTCTTTACATAAATATTAACATATCATAAGTTTTTAATAAAATATTCCATCACACAAAGATAATTTGATGCAGATTCAGCAATTTGAGGGAAGGATTCATCATTCATACAGTGACTTCTGTTCATTAATCTCTAGAATGAGTCTCTTGAATGATTCATTTAAAGGACCAGCTCACAAGAGTCATTTGTTCATGAATTATTGGACTTCACTGGTTGAGCGTTGTGTTTTTGATTCACTTAACAGAGCCATTTTAAAAGAGTAATTTGTTCATTAATTGGACTACATTCGTTGCACTGTATGTTCTTGATTCACTGAAAAGAACCAGTTCAAAAGAGTCATTTGTTCATTAATTGGACTACATTCGTTGCATGTTCTTGATTCACTGAAAATAACCAGTTCAAAGAGTCATTTGTTTAGGAATTGATACACAATGATGACGTTTCATTCATAGTTACCGCAGGCAGAAAACAAAAGAATAGGAAGAATCATCAAAAAAACTTGAAATGGAAGTTCTGAACGCAATCAAATATTAGTGTCACCGTCACATTATGGTGGATTTAGCAAGGAAGCTGTCATCATACATCAAAATATAGATTTTGAAGATGTTGAAAATGATAGTTTTGCCAATATGTGCCAGAAGCTGAATGTTCTGGAAATAAGCTCCGACGAGGACAGTGATGATGATATAAAACATCTGCTCAGACTGAACCCTTCCGAGCTCCGAAAGGCAACAAACATGCTTTATTTTATTCTTCTGTAATTGTAACTCTAATATCAGGAGAGTTTTTATTACGACAGGAGATTCCCCCGCGTGTTAGATATAGATCCGAGTCGCTAAAGACCTGAATATGTATGTCATGCATTGTAGGTTAAACGATATGGGAATAGTGTAAATGTTTACCTTCAGGTAAATGGCATCTACTCTAGTGAAATGTTTCTGGAGCCTCAGGAGTGAGTAGAGGACCCATCCACATTGTGTGTGTGTGTGTGTGTGTGTGCGTGTGCTTCCGACGCTCATGGAATCATGGATAATTTAAAATTAACTTAAATTAGGGCTGATGGCTGCTCACATTAGGCCTGCCTTTAAAGGTTTATAAGTTGTAGTTAAAAATCACATCCCCTGTGGAGAAAATGAATGGGATTTTACTTCCGGAACCCGCATGAACACACAAAATGATAGACAGGCTGATGTAGATGGGTGTGATGATTTCTCATATATATATATATATATATATATATATATATATATATAGTACACGCAGTGGGTTCCTGAGCATCTGTTTCATGACCAATGCTTTGTTTGATAAACACAAGGAGGTTTCCAATAAAAATGACACTCCACATTTCCACATGCATCGCTGACTTCCTCAACACTAAGCATGAATAATGAAACAACGCAAGGCTCGCGGGAGAGGGCGACGCGTCGACGCTCGCGTGCTGCAGGTGTCTGCATCCCTGTCATGACATCTCGCTTAAAATAGGATGCTGCGCGTCCTCGCATCGCATCGCCCCACCGTGCGCGCGCCTCGGGGGGATGCGTTCGCTAGGTGCGTGTCCGCGTCCTCACGGAGGAATGACAGAAAATCAACAACGAGCCGGTGCTGGAGCTCCTCGCGCCGGCTTATGGGTGTGGGGGTGTCACGCACGCACACATATACAAGCACACAAACACACATCGCGTTTAAGTGACGGGTGACCATCGCAGTCGCGCGCCCGTCACCTCCATCGCGATCACCAAATCGCCGCATTTCATCGCACACACACATACACACACACACACGCGCGTGGGTCATGTTTACCTCTCAGCCATGGTGCCTCTTGTTCCCGCTTTAACGCGCAGTGAGAGTAATCCACAGGACGCCGGTCATGATGCGCGAGGCTCCGCCGCCGCCGCCGCAGTGAAAGCGAATGAGCCGAGTATCCGGAGCACGCGCTGTCCGCCCGCGTCTCCGTCACCAGCGACAACGTGACGTCATTTTGCGCTTCTCGCTGGCGAGGAGCGCGCGGGGAGGCTGGAAAGGGCAGGTTACCATGGCAACTCGAGAACGCCGGCGCGCATCTCGAACTGTATTCAATAACGAAAAATAGAAAGAAAACAACAAGTTTTGTTTAAAATCTATCTATCTATCTATCTATCTATCTATCTATCTATCTATCTGTCTATCTGTCTATCTGTCTATCTATCTATCTATCTATCTATCTATCTATCTATCTATCTATCTATCTATCTATCTGTCTATCTGTCTATCTATCTATCTATCTATCTATCTATCTGTCTGTCTGTCTGTCTGTCTGTCTGTCTATCAGATAATATTAAAGCAAGTGGCAATTATTTGAATATTACTATTTAAAAAAAAGTTAAAAAACAAATATAGTGTTCAGAAAGTCTAATAAATCATACTTTGAAGTTCTAGTCGCAAGACTTCATGTCACTGATGCATTTAAAAATGAAACTTTGTTATTTATCATTTCGTTCAATTACCGTCTTTCTCTTGTTCATTATGCCAGTGTGAATCTTATTGCCATTGTGCGTTGCCTAATTAAATACAAGACAGCGCCACCTGGTGTTTACCTGAAGTACAATCAAATGCGTCACCGCTTTTATTATAATAATGTGACAATCTAGCCAAATCTTATGATGTTTATGAGAGCTCGTAAACCCAAACACTAACGCGTTTTAACATGTAAAACAGCGGCGTTTTCGACTTCCGAAAGGCGGAACGAATGAGCGTGGCGTTTGTTTCCTCCGGTCACAGAGACAGCTGGACCTCTGCAAAATATAAACATAACAGACATTACAATGCAGGGGTTTTACTGCAAATAAACCAGCTATGAGATTTGTCAATAGACTGTTTAGTGCTAATTGGAGGAGCGTGTCCTCTTACACACAAGGACAGAGTCCAGAAGCAAGAATCAGAGAGTATTTCTACTATATCGATCATCAAGGACAGGTACACCCTCTGAGAAGATGCCATTATACTGAGGACCATAGCTATACATAATAAAGCCTTTATTATGTAAATCTATGCTGAGGAAATTGATGCAATCATTCCCATAATCATGATTTATTTTCTCTCTTGTCAAGCTCTTTCTGGATGACACCAAGGTGAAGAACTTTGTCACCTGTTTCAAAGGTATTTCTACTTCTGCATCAACAATATACAGTTATATATTAGTGAACCCTTAATGGAGGTTTATATAACATATCTAATACTATGTTGTGTAATGTTCTTATGGAATATGCCGTCTTGTGGTCTGTATATCACATTAATATAAACCTCTTACAGAGTGACTGACTTACAGCTCAATAGGGTTAATCCTCTTGAAATTGCTCGTACTGTGGCGTAACATGGTAATATACGACGATTGCACTTTATGGTTATCATATTTATAACCCACGTTAGGGTTTAAAGGCACAATATGTAGGATTTTAGGTTAAAATATCCAAAAACCACTTGAACAGTGTTATATATTTTGTTGACTTGTGTAATTTATCCCAAATGTTTTCAAGAATCCAGGAGAAATAAGTGATTTAAACAGGACACGGACCATGTGTCGGCTATCAATGAAATCATACACGCGTTACCATCCGGTTTTATTTTGTAGAAACCTTGCACATACCAAAGCCACTTTAATATCTGATGTTTTATTAGACAGGTGAGCAACTGTTTGGATCATTGATAGACATAAACTAATCATTGTTCTCCAGCTCAACACAGTTAGTCTTATTGTTTAAATCTGGTGTTATTGATTTACCCCACAGTACCATGTTTTACCATGCCTAATATGATCTGGCTCACTGCAGTGTGAACAAGTGTCTCACAGTACGCCAAATAAATCACTTTAAAGGGTTAGTTCACCTAAAAATGATTTCATTAATTCCTCTCCCTCATGTCGTTGGACACCCATAAGACCTTCGTTCATCTTCAGAACACAAATGAAGATAATATAATTTCTTAATGTCTAGTGACATATCAGGGCCATTTTATGATTAATTGAAATACATTTCTTACATACAGTTCCTTTAAATTAAGAGTTTGAATCAAACCAACCAGCCCTGAGTTTAATTGTGTGGGATTTTACAACTCTTTCTGTCTGTTCTCTCTTAGACCAGCACTTCTTAGTTTTCTTCTTCAATCGTCTGAAATCGAACCAGAGTGGCCGTTATCAGCAGGACTTCCCCTTCCTCTCGCTCTGTGGACGCGAACGCAACTTCCTGCGCTGTGACGACCAGCCCATTGTTTTCACGCACCTGTTATCGGAGGCGGGGCATGAGGAACGCCTGTCCTACTGTGGAGGCGGAGCTAAACTGACCGTCCCGTTCCGCCCAGAGTCTCTCTTCATGCAGCCGGCCAGCGGCAGACTGTACCATCCTGGACCTGAGCGGGGGGGAGGCGTGGGGTTGGTACGGTCGGCGTTGGCCATTGAGCTGAGTGCCCATTTTGAGTATGCCGCGGGACAGGAGACTACAGGACAGCCCACTCACTTTATGTGGGCGGGGCGTCGACACACTCTAACGAAAGAGTTGGCCAAATATTTTCATATTGAAAAAGATTGAAGATGATTCAATCAACCTACAAGTAGATCGTGACCATTATAATCCTGCTGTAATTAACGTATGTTCTGAACATACTGCTGAAATAAATGTATATATTGTGTCTTATGGCTGGTCTGATTTCTTAATGTTTGTTTTCATTTACGTTCACATAATTTCCACACTTCAGTTTATGATATTTTTGCAGGTTTTGATAACTTTTACTAGTATAACAAAATAATTTGTGCTGTCAAATCAATTAATTGCATCTAACATACATTTATATATATATATACACTGATCATGAGTAACATTATGAGCACTAACAGATGAATAATACTTATGATCTCTTCATCACCTGTTAGTGGGTGGGATATATTAGGCAGCAAGTGAACATTTTGTCCTCAGAGTTGATGTGTTAGAAGCAGGAGAAATGGGCAAGCGTAAGGATTTGAGCGAGTTTGACAAGGGCCAAATTGTGACGGCTAGACGCCTGCGTCAGAGCATCTCCAAAACTACAGCTCTTGTGGGCTGTTCCCGGTCTGCAGTGGTCAGTATCTATCAAAAGTGCTCCAAGGAAGGACCAGTGGAGAACCGGCCACAGGGTCATGGGCGGCCAAGGCTCATTGATGCACGTGGGGAGCGAAGGCTGGCCCGTGTGGTCCGATCAAACAGACGAGCTACTGGAGCTCAAACTGCTCCAGAAGTTAATGCTGGTTCTGATAGAAAGCTGTCAGAATACACAGAACATCTCAGTTTGTTGCGTATGGGGCGGCATAGCCGCTGACCAGTCAGGGTGACCTCTGACCCCTGACCCCGCCGAAAGCACCAACAGTGGCACGTGAGCATCAGAACTGGACCACGGATAAATGGAAGAAGGTGGCCTGGTCTGAGGAATCACGTTTTCTTTTACATCACGTGGATGGCCGGGTGTGTGTGTGTGTGTGTGTGTGGCTTACCTGGGGAACACATGGCCCCAGGATGCACTATGGGAAGAAAGCGAGCCGGCGGAGGGAGTGTGATGCTTTGGCCAATGTTCTGCTGGGAAACCTTGGGTCCTCCATCCATGTGGATGTTACTTTGACACGCTCCACCTACCTAAGCATTGCTGAGACCATGTTCAGCCTTTCATGGAAACGGTATTCTGGTGGCTGTGGCTCTTCCAGCAGGATAATGCTCCTGACACAAAGCACAAATGCTTCAGGAATGGTTTGAGGAGCACAACAACCAGTTTGAGGCGTCGACTCGGCCTCCAAATTCCCCAGATCTTAATCCAATCGAGCATCTGTGGGATGAGCTGAACAAACAAGTCCGATCCATGGAGGCCCTACCTCGCAACTTACAGGGCTTAAAGGATCTGCTGCTTACATTTTAGTGGAGTCCATGTCTCAACCGATCAGGGCTTTTTTAAACCCAGGCGTTTCTGGAGGGAATTGCAGGGGGTTCATAGCCAGGCTAGAGGGTTCAAGCTATTAATCAAATAAATTAAAATGTTAAATTATATTTTTTTAAAAATAGAAATAATCGAAATAAACCCCTTACTTAAAAAAGACGAGGTAACTTTATTTTAAGGTGATGTAGTTACATGTTACTACATGTAGTATAGGCTAGTAATAATAAATTATGCATAATTACAAGTAACTAACCCTAACTGTAACTCTATAATAAGTTTACCTGCAAACCTTTTGAGATGGAGATAATATGAACTGGGAATAAAATCAATTTATCTTATATAATTTATCTATATAATTAATATCTCGACGACACTTTAGACGCTTAATAGTTAACAAATACGTTTGAAAATCCCTGTTCAAAACTTTCCCAAAACATATTTGTAACGTCAGTTTTTGGTTAGCCAGTACAGAATTCGTCAATATTGTTAGTCAGGGAAACGAAATAACCGTTAATGCTTAAATTACGATTTGTATGTGTAACCCGTCTTGTCTTTCTGCGTTGTGTTCTGGGTTGTTCTCAAGTAGACACCGAGGCACGGGCTGTCACAATGCTGTTTATTATCTGCGGTCATAAACAATATGGCAATGAGTGTTGCGTGACATCAGGTTAGCATCTCAGTCAAATCCAGCATTGCTCTGACTGAGGTAAGCCTTGCGCAATCTGATGACGTCACTCGCACACACTGCACTAACCCGACGCGCAAGCAGAATGAACCCACAACGAAACTGCCAGTAATACAAAAAGAAATATTTTTGGGTGGAATTCATAAGTATACAAATAAACCTGCTACATTCACCCCCCCTGAATTCCACCAAAATAAAACCACCCTTGAATTCTATTATTAGTACCAAAGATGCATCAATGTAAATACACTCGTACCCGGACCAAATAACAATGAGATCGAATCCCAAAGTTCAGTAAAAAACTATCCGTAAAACAGATCAAGAGAAAAAAGAAGGTTGATCAGGCCCTCATCTTCTCAGGAACATAAAGGTGCAGCCTACACCCCTAAACATCTGGTCCCCTGGCTTGAAAAACCCCACAGTACGGTTTTACATTCAAGGATGGAAAAAACAACAACAAAAAGAAACTAGTTGAAAAGAGAAAAAACTTAATGTGCACTCTAAATCAAACTTTCTGAGGCAAAGAGAGGCCCCATATAACAGGTCTCTGAACCATACTCTCAATAAGCCTATTGACAGACCTAACCACTCTCCCAGTTCTAGTGACAACCCTGCCTTGAACTCTGTTACTAACTACAGCAGTCTGAGTCACAGTTGAGTCAGCAGATGAGCAGGCTTGAGTGGGAGTAGAGTCAGTCAGACTTGTATCAACGTCAGTAGGTTCATTTGACTGAACAGGGTCTGGACCAGACAGAGTCGCTTCAGGTGGACTGGCCATAACTTCATGAGCGTTAGACTCATCCTCAAGGTCTGGAATAGAAGCTTCTTCGGCTGCTGAAGCCTCAGCAGATCGATCTGGGTCTGACAGAACCCACGAGGATGTCCGTGCCAGTGAAGACTCTTGTTCCAGATTGCTCAGGTTATCCGCATCTCCACAGCCACTTGAATCTTCAACTTCCAACGAGCTGACCAGAGACCGCTTCTCCAGGGTGTCTTGGATAGGAAGGAAACTCACATCAAGCAAAAGGTTCCTGTGCACAACCTTGCTCTGGCCAGAGGCATCGCTGATCTTGTAGATGTGAGTCTTGGGGTTCCGCTCCACTACCGTATACACTGCAGGTTCCCACTTGTCGGCTAACTTCTTTTTACCTTTCTCTCTCTTGTTCGCGAGCAGCACTCGGGCTCCAACATGTAAGGAAACCCCTCTGACCTTTTTATTGTACTGATGAGCCTGCTGTTCCTGCTCTTTAGTGGCATGCTGCTGGGCGATATTGGCTGCCTCAGACAGGTAAGATAGCAGGGTCCTTGAGTAGCTGCTGAAGTCTGTCACAGTGAAGTCGTGCAGAACAGACTGAAAGACAACATCAACTGGCAGCCTCGGAACGCGGCCGAACATCAAGTGGAAGGGTGCATAGCCGGTTGTTTCATGAGCAGTTGCGTTATATGCAAACGTCAGCGTCTGGATCTGCTGTGGCCATTCTCGCTTGGCTCTCAGAGGAAGACTCCGTATCATGTTGCCCAGTGTACGGTTAAAGCGCTCTGTGCCCCCATTGCCCATTGGGTGATAAGCCGTTGTATGAGACTTTGCCACCCCCGACAGCTGCAGCAACTCAGACACCAGCTCACTCTCAAAATTAGGGCCCTGGTCAGAGTGGATGCGCTCAGGGAACCCGTAGACACAAAAGACACAATCCCATAACTTCCTGGCCACTTGCTTGGCAGTCTGGTTCCTGCATGGAAAGGCAAAAGCCATTTTCGTGAAGTGGTCAGTCGCAACCAGCACATCAACAGAATTCTTGTTCTTATCCTCTGCTGACCAAAAATCAATACAGACCAGTTCCATGGCAGCGGAAGTTTTAATACTTTTCAAGGGGGCTCGTGCTGAGGGCTCTGGAGATTTTGCAAGTACACACCTCTCACAGCATCGCACATGCTCTCTTGTGTCCCTCTCCATACTGGGCCAGAAGAAGCGCTGTCTTGCCAGATGGAGCGTCCTCGCCTGTCCCTGATGTCCTGCCAAGTCATGAACTCCCCTCAAGGCCTCACCCCTCAAACTGGCTGGCAGTAGCAACTGGAATCTTTTCATCCTACTCACAGGGTCCTTCGTTTCTCGGTACAAGACACCATTCCGGATGACTAGCCTCTCCCAATGTTTCAGTAATGCCAATGAACTGGGGCCCATATTGTGCTTTTCTCGTCTGGATGGGCGACGTCTGCGGACCACAAACGGTAGTACAGAAGATATTGTGGGATCCTGAAGCTGCTTATCTTCCAATTCGCGCAGAGTGAGTGAGGGCAAAGTACACTGGCCTGCGGGTTGCAGCTGTTGGACATGTTGGCCAAGACAAAGAGCCCTGTTCTCCACACCACTCCTCCAGGAGCTGTGAGCGGCTAGAGCAGCTTTGACTTCAGCTGCACTGTAGGAGCCTGTTGTGTAATGTGTTGGCTCGTGCTGTTGAACCGCTTGAAGGTGTTGGACGCCCAGTCTGAATGTCTGTTGCACCTCCTCAGCCTCCGCACCTTCAGCCTCTTGCACTAGTCTACCATATGGCTCTTGGATCAGACGCCTGCTAACTGAAGTGGTAAAGGGATCTCGACTGAGTGCGTCTGCTACAATATTTTTTGGGCCTGGGATGTATTTCAGGTCGAAGTTGTATGAAGACAGTTTAGCTACCCACCTCTGTTCATACGCATCAAGTTTGGGCTTGGTCATGATGTGGGTTAACGGGTTGTTGTCCGTCCACACAGTAAAGTCATGCCCTTTCAGCCAGTGACTGAACTTCTCAGAGACGCTCCACTTCAGTGCCATAAACTCAAGACGATGAGCGGGATATCTTTGCTGTGACTTGCTGAGGGTCTTACTGGCAAAAGCAATGGGGCGAGCCTTGTCCTCCCCTGCTGGCAATTGTGACAACACAGCACCAAGCCCGTCCAGGGATGCATCAACGGACAGGATGAATGGTCTTGAGAAATCAGGATGGGCCAATACAGCACAGTTAAGCAGATCTGTCTTGAGCTTCCGGAAAGCCTTTTCGCACTCAGGAGTCCAATCCGCTGCAGTCAGTTTCCTGTACATACCCGCACCTCCACCACTCCGACCAGTCCGGCCTCTCCTCTTCTGGCCTGCCGTCAAAGCAAACAGGGGCTTGGCAATGGCTGAGCAGCCAGGGATGAAAGACTGATAGAAGAACACCATGCCAAGAAATGACTTCAGCCTCTTTACAGAAGGGGTACGACCATCCTCCTCCATCAGAGCCTCCTTTGGCATCTTACAGATGACATCAACTTTATTGGGATCCACCGCAACCCCACTTTGGTCAATGACGTGACCAAGGAACCTTACTGACCTCATCAGAAGGTGGCATTTCTTGGGGCTCAGCTTGAGGTTGTTGTCTCTGAGCTTACCGAAGACCACTTGGAGCCTGTTTAGTGCTTCCTCTTCAGTGGGCGCAAAGACAAGTAGGTCGTCTAGGTAGCAGAGCAGGCTGGTGAAGTTAAGGCTGCCGAAGATGCTCAGCATCATACGCATGAACGATGCTGGGCTGTTACAAAGCCCTTGTGGCATCCTGTTATACTCATACAACCCAACAGGTGTCGTGAAGGCTGTATACTTTTTGTGGTCTTCACACATCGGAACATTATAGAAGCCCGAAGTCAAATCCATTGTACTGAAGACAGCATTACCTCCCAGTGCTGCTAGACAGTCGGCCTGATGAGGCAGTGGGTGGGCATCTTTTAAAGTCCGTGCATTCAGCCACCTGAAGTCTGTGCAGATTCTGAGCCCACCATCTTTCTTCCACACCATGACGAGAGGGGATGCATATTCACTGATGGACTTGCGGATGATCCCCCTCTCCTCCATGTCTGAAAGCACGCGTCGTAGCTGTTGGTAATGTGCAGGAGGAACTCTCCTATATGGCATGCGAAATGGGCGATCGTCTGTCAGGCGAATGCTGTGCACAAACTCTCTCGCCTCGCCACAATCAAGTGAGTGTCTGGAGAAGATGTCTTCATACTCTTGAACCAGTTCGACAAGACGTTTCTTTGCCCAAATGCTGGCCTCGCATGAATCAATGTCCAAATCGCTCAACCCCAGGTTGGACAGGCGTGCTTTGAGGTCAGCATCTGTGACAGCCGAAACTATAACACTCTCTGGCTTCAAGCCCTCCATCTCACACAGACCTTGCTGAACGTTGAAGTCCTCCACAGCAAGACACGGGAAAACATCAGCGATGATGGCATTACGTCTCAATGTGATTGGCTTCGGCGAAAGATTTGTCATCTTCAAGGGCACCCACCTGTCAGCCCACATTGCAGTGATGACACGACCCACAAGGACATCCCGTGGACCTGACCTGGAACCGCATGGTTCCACAATGACTGTGCTGCCTGGAGACATCGGCACCTTGCTGGACAGCCTACCCCACACTAGGTGTTCGTGCTGCGGTTCCAGTGTGACAGCATGAGACAGCTTCAAAGGGCCGATCTTGTCTGGGACATCCTCGCTCTTCCATCTTGTGGTGCAGGACAGCATATCAAGGAACTGGTCACAGTCTGACGGTACTTTCTTGCCTCCAGCTGATATAAGCCTCCAGTAGTTTTCATCGCTCTTCATGGTACGTGCGAGGTGTTTGAGGACGTTTGAACCGATGATGAGTTCATCATGCTGGCCTGGCACAAGCAAAACAGGAACAACGCACTTCACTCCATACACAGACAGCGTCAAGTCATAAACACCTCTGGGACGTGTCTGTTTTCCGCCACAACCCACAAGCACAATTCTCTCGGCTGATTCAGGCTCTTTAATAAGGACTCCTGCCACCTTGAGTAATGCTTCAGCCCCCTCACTCATCGTACAAGCCATGGATCCTGAGTCAATCATGCCCTTCAGCTCTACCTTGTCATCAACCACAACCTGAACGTAGAATAAATCACTGAAAGCTGGCACCTCTCCAGACCCTTGAACCACGACCTGAAGACCTTCTGGTACGGCCGAACAGGCATTAACGTAAAGTAACTCCAAGTCCTCGTCTCCAATGAGGGTTTCGTGTTGATCCCCCACACTGCCCCTCTCCAAGTGTGGGCTCCCTAGTTTCCCGCCGGCGGCCCTCGTCTGGCATCAGCCTGGCCCACCCGCTTCCGTCCATACTTGTCACAGTCCTTCTTCCAGTGACCAGGAGCAAAACACGCGAGACACAGGTTTTCTCTCCTGCAGTGTGCGAGCGTGGAATGTCTGACATCGTCACAGACTCTACAGCTCCTCCTCTGAAAGGTCATTGGACCATATGATGGCTCTTGTGCAGGGGCTTGGACGTTCTGACGCACCACCAAGTGATCTAGGAGATTGATCAGTGCATTCATGCTATTCACACCAACAGCTGCGGCAGTGGCTGGAGTGGCGTGACTGGACTGGGGAGCCTGAAAGCATGCTGGTGACTGTGCATGTTGTGGAACAGACTGTGCATGGGATGGTTGAGGCAAATGAACGGCTGGGGAATTGGGCACAAACTGCTCTGCTAAAGGTGAGAGCTGTGATGTTGGTGTCTGAACTGATGCGTTAGCAAACATAGTGGCTTGAGGCAGAACGAACCCCTGAGAAGAAGGCAGCTGAAACTGGGGCTCTGTTGGCGCTGGTTGAGACAGCTCTGGCTCTCGTGACATGGCTGACTGGGTGTGCGTGACTATGTGTCTCAGTGGAGCATGCGAACTGGCCAGCGTGCGCATCCTGAGTTCCCTCTGGTAGGCGTCAATACGTTCCTGAACCTCGCTTGTGGTCCACTCCTCAGCCGCCTTGAAGCTAAGTCTGTTAGAGAGTATGGGGTCTGGGCAAAACTTGATGAACATCATGCATACCTCCCGTCCCGGATCTTCAACACTTCGTCTCTGTCTCTTTAAGCACTCGTCAGCGATATCAATGGCGTTATTTAACCTGATCCAGTAGTCCATCACCCCTTCGTCTCGTAGTGGCCTGGTGTTGTAAAAGTCAGCCATTGGCATGGATGAGTAGGTCAACTCACTAAAGTGTTGTTTCAGTATGTCATAGACAAAGTCGGGAGTCGGGTCAGTAGAGTTATGTCGTAGAGTAACCCGCACTACATCTCTAGCCTTTCCCCTTAGTTTAGCTAATATCTCCTGTGGCTGCTGGTGTACTGGAACATTACTCTTACGAAAATATGCCCCTACCATTTCCACCCACTCCCGCACAGAGCACTTATCACTGCTATCACCCCTATAAATAGGCGGCTCCTTAGCATCAGATTGCATTACTAGCTTAACACCGGACAAATTAAACTCTGTCGGTTGCGGTTCCGGCTGTGAACCCCTTTTTACAGATGTGTCGTGTGCTGTTACATCGCTATTACGTTGCAGCTGGTCTGCGATAGACTGGCCAATTTGGCTGGCTAACTCTGTAATGAGGGCTCTTACATCATCACTAGAGGCTGACGTGGTACGCTGCTCACTTGGGGAAAGACTGCGGGGAAACTGGACACGACTGGAACACGCCATGGGCGTTCTCAACCCTCCCACATCAGGCGACTGAACCTCATCCTTGAATAACCTCCCCCGCCCAAACCCCACAGTATCATACACATCCTGATCAAAAACCCCCGTACCCACTGGTGTATTCACTGAGTCCATTGTGCAATACTTGGGTGAAACAATGCAGTCCCCACGGCGATCGAGGTGGCGTCGATACTCGAAGAATCCAAAAGGTCACGGCACCAATGTAACCCGTCTTGTCTTTCTGCGTTGTGTTCTGGGTTGTTCTCAAGTAGACACCGAGGCACGGGCTGTCACAATGCTGTTTATTATCTGCGGTCATAAACAATATGGCAATGAGTGTTGCGTGACATCAGGTTAGCATCTCAGTCAAATCCAGCATTGCTCTGACTGAGGTAAGCCTTGCGCAATCTGATGACGTCACTCGCACACACTGCACTAACCCGACGCGCAAGCAGAATGAACCCACAACGAAACTGCCAGTAATACAAAAAGAAATATTTTTGGGTGGAATTCATAAGTATACAAATAAACCTGCTACATATGCTTTTCATACGCTTAACCTTGGCTTTATATTTTTAGCTATAAAATTTAATTAGGCTAATTGAAAATGATTATGCAGTTTGATTAATCTAATCCATGTTTTAATAAACTATCTGCAAAATATATTTTATGAAAAACTGCACATTCAACACAACATATGGTTATAAAATTAAACCGGAAAAAAACATGCAGGTATAACGGAGGCCAGCTAGTAGTCGCTGTGCGAGTAAACCTCCCTCCTCTGATCTCAAGAGACGCTCTAGTGACTGACGCTAGGGGTTAAAGCCTTAAGCCTTTTTATAAGAGCATCCGACTCTCATGCCGGCGGACCCCGACTTGAGTCCCGTTTGGAACGGGTGCTTCGAACCATAGACTGTAAAAAATACGGATGTAGTGTCCGTGTCCGTGTCGTCACTCATAGGATTCTGAAGAGCAGTTTTGAAGCATAAGGTAGAGACGAGCTGGCCGTCGCCATCTTGGCAGCTCGTCATCACAAGTCACGCCCGGATAACAGAAAATGGGCAAAGAGGCAGGACATGGGCGGAGCTTAGGTGACGTAATGACTAACAGACAGCAGACAAACAGCAATCCACCTGTCAATCAAAACAAATGAGTTTCAAAACAAAACAGATTTTTACTCAATAAAAAGTACAGAAGTATTTGTTTTCAAAAGTACTTAAGTATCAAAAGTATATTTTCTATTTTATGCCAGTGCATTATTTTATTATTGTTGTATAAATGCACATTATGCCATCTTGGTTTAAGCCAGTCAGTGACGCTCCATCTGACCTACTAGCATACGACTAACTTAAACTCATTTAAATACTTGTAGAAAAGTTACAAAGCACTGTCACTTTAAGGCCGAATGCACAGATCCAATACACTGATACACATCTGATATTCGCCCAACTTTACTCTTCTCTTTCTCCCAGACGTTTATATTTTTAATATTTAATAAGACATGCCCCAAGTGTATGTCAACTAAACTAATCTTGATTTTTTTTATTTACTGAAACATACTTTCTAAGTATGGCTATGGGTGCACACAGTGCCTAAGAACCGTCTTCTTCCATTTTGCTATGAACTGATCAGTGTTCAAAAAAAGTTGGGGACATGACTATAAGAGTGATTCCTGATAGACTGTCTGAAACAACAACAACAAACCTTTTAAAGAAGGAAAAAAATCAACCACCGACTTTCAGAGCTGCTAGAGAAACAACTTTCGACCTTGATAGAAATGTAGTGGAGTAAAAAGTACGATATTTGTCTTTCAAATATAGTGAAGTAAAAGTAATAAGTTTCCAAAAATAACGCTCAAGTAAAGTACAGATACTCAAAAAGTGTACTGAAGTACAGTACTCAAGTAAATGTATTTAGTTACTGTCCACCTCTGACTTTCAGTGAGGAGTTCCTAGCATGTAAATAGACATTCATGGGTTACAACCTGACCCCGGAGCTGCTAATGTCTTGATATTATCAGCAGGATCATACGGTGTGTGTGTTCTATGTGTGTTTAAGTGTTAAACCCTTAACCAGTTTACAAACACAGCAGTGACTGAAGAACGCTTGGGTGTAGTTGGGCGGAGACTGAATACTAGTAGCAGCAGGAATCATGTAACTGTGTAAAGGGTCACCCGGTTTACACGTGAGCATGGTGGGAGACGGGAGATACTAGGAAAGACAGGAACATATAATACTGCATGTCGCGCAACCAAAACAACCAGATAAAGTGAACTGTAAAATGGCGACAGGTGAGGGGACTGAAGCGCGCGCGGCGCTCGAGCGCTCCGTGCTCTCCCGGGTTCCGCCGCTGCTCACGGATTTGTACCAGTTCACCATGGCGTACGCGTACTGGCGCGCGCGCAGACACACCGAACCGGCCGTGTTCGAACTGTTCTTCCGGGACAACCCGTTCGGCGGAGGCTTTTCGCTCTTCGCGGGACTGAGCGACTGTTTGCTCTTCCTGGAAAACTTCGCTTTCTCGGATGACGGTGAGCATGTGCACTGCATACTTCAACTCTTAAATGTGTCTCAAAAACTAGTATGCTGCCCAAGCACACAAGAACATGCGTCTGGTGAGCTCCCAATACAGCATGCGGTTCAAAAACTAGTGTGCTGCATTACTAGACAGCTTTTTTGGCATGTGTCTTGTTGAAACCTAGTGCACTGCATCATGCATCTCAAACCTAGTGTGCTGCATTACCACTAGACAGCATGTTTGGCATGTGTCTTGTTGAAACCTAGTGCACTGACTACTACACCATGCATCTCAAAACCTAGTATGCTGCCTTAATGTCTTAAAACAAAGTGACCACCCTAAGCAAACAGCTTTTCTGGGCATGCACCTCAAAAGTTAATATGCTGTGTAAATAGGCAGCTTTTTACAGTGTCTAAACTTTGTGATGACTGTATAGACAGCATTTTTTTGGCATGTCTTAAAACCATCCATCTCAAAACTTAGTATGCATGCATTAAAACTTAGTATGCATAAATTGAAACTAAATTTGATCGCAGCGCTCATTAATCGGCTGCCGGTGAACATGTCAAACTAACGACCAAAGACTTCAGATTTTAGCCAAGGATCAGAGGAATCTTTTAGGATTTGCTAAATTTGTCTCAGACGGCCAAATCGTGGCCAAAATCGCACAGTGTGCACCCGGCTTTAATATGCATGCATCTCAACTTAATATGCATGCATTAAAACTTAGTATGCATGCATTAAAACAGTATGCTGCCTAATTAGACATAATTAAGCTTACGTCTTTTACGTAAAATTACTACCTAAACAGCTTCTTTTTTTGGGCATGTATCTCAAAACCTAATACGGCGTCTACATAGTCACTATAGTACTAATAGTACTTTTTACAGTGTCTCAAATCTTTGTGATGACTGCATAAACAGCATTTTTTTTTTGCATGTCTTAAAACCAAGTGGCATGCATCTCAAATCCTAGTATGCTGTTTTCACAGCTGTCTCAAAAATCAAAATCGGAAGTAGAAATCCATCACTGATCCGGTATGCTGCATCTCAAAAGCAAGTGACATTGCTCGTTTTTGAACCAGAATGCTCCTTTGATGCCTGAAAATGCTGTCTAGTTAGGCTCACTAGGTTTTTTCATTTGCAAATGAACAGCACAGTGCTGAGTGCACTCACATGCCCTTGATTTAATGATCACACGCTTGTTTCTTGACTTGCATTCCGAAGTCTGACCTGTAGTCGTTATCTGCAAGCAAGTGGTTTCAACATGATGAATGCAAGCAAAGTCCATCTGTGCATTTGTGTGAGCTCAGCATCATCTGGTGTGTTTCAGATGTAGAGTATCTGCGCTCCGTTCTCCCGGCGGACACCGATGCTGCTTTCTTCTCTTACCTGAAGGAGCTGGACTGCTCTGCGGTGTCTGTGTCCGCAGTACCCGAGGGATCTGTCGTCTTCGCCCGAGTATGTGAGCGGGTCAGAGGTCAGAGGTTATCTGTTCTTCTGCTACGAGAGCTTGAGTTCTTGCTGTTTTCAGGTTCCTCTGCTGGAGGTCTCTGGACCGCTGGCTGTGGTTCAGCTGCTGGAGACCAGCCTGCTCTGCCTGGTCAACTACGCCAGGTAAACACAAAAACATAATAATCAAGTCAAGTCAAGTGCGTCTTTATTGTCATTCCCCCATATACATGTATACATTGGAAGGAGTTGCCGTTTTCTCAGGACCATGGTGCAACATGGGACATTACACAACAAACTTAAAGCTCCACTGTGTGATATTTTCCCCCATCTAGCGGTGTAAAGGTATATGACCATCCAGTGAATATTAGTTTCTGTTCCTCTCAATTCTGATTTCGTTTTAACTCCTACGGTGGCCGATTTAGTCCAAGATTAACATGGCAATCCCCCTCTTCACATTCGACACGGTGCCATCGAGTGTTAAAACACGAAAGGCGAAGCTTGAATTTACGGGTATGTCCCTCTTTGGCTACTGTACTTTCAAGATGGAGGAGCAACATGGCGACCGGCATTCGAACCCCTCACCCGTATGTATTTTCAATGGCATATTATAAACTTACGGGAATACTTTATTACTTGAAAGAAGTAAATATACATTAACGAGCACATATATTTGTGAAAGAACTAAGTGTTTTTAGCTAAGAATAAACTAAAAAAGTTACACAGTGTAGCTTTAAAGTGCAGTAGCTCAGAACAATATACGAGACAATAAGTACCCTGGAAAAACATTGAAGAAGAATAGATACATTAACTTATGTAATATGTAAACCGTGCACTACAACTAGTAACATGTTTATATTTTTGCATAGCAGCAATACTGGCCGAAGTGGCTGAAGGGGCTAATGCAGCTACTGTACGTCAATGCTGCTTGCAGTCGTATGTAGTCTTACAAAGTTAGAATGTATGCAGAATATTGATCTCTACTGAATTAGGTGTTCAACTAACGACCCCAGGTGAATCAAACTGCTTGAATCAAATAATGTTAATAACATCCTGTTAAATCCTAGCCTGACAAGCCTGACCCACATCAAGATGTTTGGTCTGGAAACTCACCATTGACGGCTCAATCTGAGGGGCGGATAAACGGTTGTCTTTCAAACTCCCTCTGCACGCGATAGGATAGCGCTACACCAACCAGAGCAACGAAGGTGAAGCAGAGCTCGCTGACTGATTAAACATTCACCGTATCCGGTCGGCTAAACTCCGAACACATCTTCCCTTTTTAAGAATGACTTCAGTGCCGCTCTTTGTCCTTTTCTCAAAGAAGTCTTCATATAATTTTTACCTCAAATACGTTATATCCAACCGCCTTCACATGCTTCACTTCAGGTGAGGTCAATAATACACGTTCTGGTGTCGTGTACGAGATACACTTCTCGCGTTGGCGTAAACTACGCCAGATTGTGTATACCGGAAGTGATGTCTGTACCAGTGCATGACGCCAGAGCGTGTATATTGACCTTCTTTACTGGAAGTGAAGCGCTTTCCAGACTGTTGGATATAGCGTTGTTTTTGAGGTAAAAAAGTATATAAATACGATTCTGTTTCTCACACAAACTGATCGTTTTGTGTCTTAAGACATCAGTGTGCTGTCATGAGCCACAGGGCTCTTTGAGCATGTTGTCTAAGCATGTTTTTTTTTTTGCTCTCATATAATTGTTACCCATTCACGTCATTATATGACCGACACACAGCAACGGTTGAGTTAAAAATCTTCATTGGTGTTCTACTGAAGAAACAAACACACCTACATGTTGGATGCCCTGGAGGTCAGCAGATAAACATCACAGGCTCATTTTTGGGTGAACTATCCCTTTAAAGAAGTTGCGATATCGGTGTAAAGTGAAATGTAAAGTTTGTGTCTGTGACGATTTCACTGAATGCTTCTGAACTCTCTCTCCTCTCAGTCTGGTGTGCAGCAATGCTGCTCGTTTCCGTTTGGCTGCAGGTCCCAGACGCAGATTAATGGAGATGGGACTCAGAAGAGCTCAGGGTCCGGACGGAGGCCTGACCGCATCCCGATACACGTACATCGGAGGTAAGTGATGCAAAAATGCACTGAGGGTCCTATCATAAACCCGACACAAGTGCGATGCAAGTGAGTTTTTTGCTAGTTTCAGTCTGACGCAGTTCTCATGTTCACATCCAGCTCCACGTTGTTAAAATATCAAATGCACTGGCGCATCTGTTCCCCCATCAGTGTGTGTGTGTGTGTGTGTGTGTGTGTGTGTGTGTGTTCACCCATGGGCGTCTGGTCTAAACCAGGTGTGTTCAGGAGCATTGTTGGAGCGTTGCTATTGAGAGGAACTGAAAACCACTGACCATTGACCAACACACACCTGCTCTAAAGTCTTTAAACCTGTTCTAAAGTTGCGAGCGCAACTGGCTTTTAAAGGGAAAGGGAGATGAGACTCTGATTGGTTTATTGCACGTTACACCCAAGCCTGCAGTACCCCTCTCAGAAACTCGCCCCCCGGTGGCCAGTCCCAGTATAGCCGCCCCTCTGTGTTTTCTAATGGACGCGAGGCAAACAAAACAATAAAATTACACTTCAAATATTTTCCCCCAAAGTTAGTTTATGTCACTGAAGGCAGTTATCATCACGATGATTTCATTTCAAGTGTTCGTTTTTAAAATAAGTTTAGTTTTAGTTAGTTATCTGATGCTTTAAAAACGGGGGGGGGGGGGGGGTGTGACGTCATTATTGACAGCTGAGATCGACGTCTTCTCTAAGTGAAGTTGTCACTGAGGCACTAACAGACTTTTTTCGGGATTTTTGGGAGCAGATTAGAGCTTTAGCTTTAATTTCTACATTTCCATAACTGTTTATTTCACACCAACATAATTAATTGTTCTACATCTGTGAGAGTGTGGGCGGGCTTTTGATATTCCGACTGTACTTCCTGCTCTCTACTGCGCAACTCCGGTCCCAAGATGTCAGCGCCGTGCAGGCCGCCTGAAAGCTTCAACTCTGGCAAGCAGAAACGGATGATGTCGCGTCGTCCATATTTTTTTTACGGTATATGGTTATGCCCAAAACACACCCATGACTCATTAAGAGACGAGAGACAACTCTTTTGGGCCTGGCGTGCCAAACATTTTTTTCTGTCGTTAAACTAGCAAAAGTGGATTTGGACACATCCTAAGTCAGGGGTGTCCAATCCTGTTCCTGGAGGGCCACTGTCCTGCAGAGTTTAGCTCCAACCCCAAATAAACACACTTGTAGCAGCTAATCAAGGTCTTATTAGGCATACTACAAACTTCCAGACAGGTGTGTTGAGGCAAGTTGGAGCTAATCTCAGCGCAGATGCACTTAGGACAGCGGTGTCCAAAGTCGGTCCTGGAGGGCCACTGTCCTACGTGCATCTGCGCTCAGATCATTAAAATAGGGCAAAGAACCAACATTTACAACAATATCTAGAAGTGAATCAATCAAACTCGGGAACGATGAGTCCGTTGAAGTCTATTTTTATCACACTTTTTTTGGCCTTGATTGAACATCATCGGAACTGCTACAACTGTTTGATTTTCCAGGTTTTGATTTGACAAGTAATGCTCTCGCCGGGCGTCTGTTTGGCATTCCTGTGGCGGGAACCATGGCACACTCTTATGTCACTTCCTTTTCCTCCCTGGAGGAGGTGTGGCCTCAGGTGCGTACAGCATTTAAGTGTTTGGGATCAATATGCTGTTACTTTATACCATGGGCGTTGTGTGTTGAAAAAACACTTTTTACGACCGGTGATTTTGGACCCACTCACTTTTATCGTCTCTAATTCAGCACATGTCTGTTTACCTACCCCTAACCGAGAAACACTTATTATTAAATACGTTAGACGCTTTATTTCACCTTTTCTAATATTTTCTCAATTTTTATTGAAAATAAATGCCTTTATGATCTGATATGTGAGGGGGAAAGGGAGTAGAGCGAGTGTGGCAAAAGGCGGATTCGAACCTCTGATCGTTTTGCTTCAAAACTTGATGACATGCGTCTCTTACCGCTACTTTATAGCCACGGGTAATAACTCAGTGATTTACGTTATTTTGTCTGGCCCAATCAAACGTTTTGTAAGCGGCGGTGTATTTGTATTTAATGTAAATGGCATCTTTTTCTGAGAGAACCCACCCGCTTTTTATTTGCTTCCGACGCCCATGCTTTATACAAACACTACCGTTAAAAAAATGCATATATTAGATTAAAAATACAATAAAAATTGTGAAATAGTAAAGTGTGATTTATTCCTGTGATCAAAGCTGAGTTTATCATCATTACTCCAGTCTTCAGAGTCACATGATCCTTCACTAATCACTCTCAGATGAGGATTTGCTTCTAAAGAACAGCATTTATTTGAGATAGAAATCTTTTATAATGTCTTTAGTATCACTTTTGATCAATTTAATGCATCCTTGCTGAATGAAAGTATTGATTGCATGTATATTGGTGTCATGGATGTCAGAAACAAATAAAAAGTGGATGGGTCCCAGTAGAGGCTGGTGAAAAATATTATTGGGGGGGATTTGTGGGTTCTCCCCAGAATTTTTTTGTTGTTGTAGATGTGATTTCCGGCATTATGGTGCGTTTGAAGCCATGTCCCTTGCCTATACCAATAAAAGACCTCAAACCAGTCAATACCAATAGTCTAATAAAAAGACTATATTCATTTAACTGCCATGGAAATCAACAGTTTCACAGATAATGAACAATTTGCATGTTTATTATGCACCGTGTCCAGGGGCCTGTTCTTCGTACCTCGTTTAATACATCCGAAATGATTTGACAGATCCCTGATCTTTTAATGCTGATAACTGATCTCTGGCTAATTTGATTCTACAAACGAATTTGCGGATTGGATTAAAATATCTGGATTAAGTTATCTGAGATCACTGCTTGTGCCTGTGTTCCCTGAAGAGGGCAGATGATCGATACTCGAAACCAAGATCAGCAACGTAACGACATCATAAAATTAAAAAAGCCACCTGGCAAAAAACATGTCAAAGAAAAAAAGAAAGAAGAAAAAACAAGAATTTCTGGATCTTTATAAGGAAACGACCAAACCAACATAAAAGTCAGATAAATGAAATGTTCACTGTTTTGATGAACATGATTCCCAATTATTTATATTCACAATTTTATAATATTTGTACACAATTTACATTTTTATTTTAATGTTTGCTTTAATGTTAAGTTTCTTAACAGTCAAGATCAAGTTATCTGCATCTCTTGAGTGCATCAAGCCATCCCATAATATCCGTCATCACTCACATTAATGCACGACGGAGATTAACTGCACAATGTGTGTAAACCTCCAATACATCTATAAAGTAATCATTCCATCACAATTCACAAATAAATCTCTCAATCGAGTGACTGTGTCTATAGTATTATACGCAAATTTTACACAACATTAAAATATTATTTTCAAATAAACTTTTATATTTATTATTATTTTAAATGATTATTGCCCCTGGTTCAGTAATGAACTCTTATAATAAAGTAGCAGTGGCTGGGACAGATTTTAAATATCACCTCAAGATGCGATCTAATCCTGTTTACATGAAATAAGCCCGAGCAGGTTTAAGCTAACGGACCTGTTGCTATGACAGCAAGTCCAGGATGAGCTTCGAAGAACCAAACAATCCGAGATCAAGCCAAATCGTCAACAGTCAAATCCAGCTAACGTACGAAGAACAGGCCGCAGAGAGAAATAGTGCCGTTTACTAAACGATTGATTGGGCCAGACAAATATAGCAGCAATCACTGATTTAATTACTGTGGCTGTAGAATAGGGGTAAGACATAGTTTATCAAGTTTTGACGCAAATCGATCAGAGGTTTGAATCTGCCTTTTGCCGAACTCGCTCTACTCCCTTTTCCCATCACATATCAGATCGGAAAAGCATTTATTTTCAATAAAAATTGAGAAAATATTAGAAAAGTGGAAATAAAGCATCTAACCTGTTTAATAATAAGTGTTTCTCGGATAAGGGTAGGTAAACAGACATGTGCTTAATTAGAGACGATAAAAGTGAGTGGGTCCAATGGTCCAATATCAATGGTCTTGAAAAGTGGGTGGGTCTTGTCCCGCACACACACAACGGTTCCGACGCCCATGATTGGTGTTGTCCCGGCAGACTCTGGTGGCCTACGGCGGCGGTGGCGGCCCCGTCGACTTCATCTGTCTGGCGAAGGGCTGGCTGGGTCGCGTCTGCCAGCTGTTGGGCTCAAAGACGAACCTCATTCGAGAGGGCGAACTGGCGGCCTTCCTCTCTTACGCCGTCGCATATCCTCAAAACTTCCTGCCTGTGATTGACAGCTACAGTGTGAGCTGGTAAGCCATGTGATTGTTGTGTAGTTTGGTGTTTTATCTGGCTGTAGATGACTGTGGTGTGTGTGTGTGTGTGTGTGTGTAGTAGCGGTCTGCTGTGTTTCTGTGCCGTGGCGTTGGCTCTGAATGAGCTGCAGTATCGGCCGCTGGGCGTCCGGCTGGACAGTGGCGACCTCTGCAGGCAGTCGCTGGAAGTGCGGCGCGTCTTCAAAGAATGTAGCAAACAGTGAGAAATAATACACGGACATTTTACCACTACTCATACTTTAATTATTTAAGTATTATATATACATAATATTTTTACATTTTTATGTCCTTTTGGTCATTTTTATTAGCTTTTGTATATTTCTAGTTAACTTCATATTATTTTATTATTTCAGATAGTTGCTAAGGCAAAATTTTACTTATGGTTTTAAAGTTTAATATTTGTTATTTTATTTCAGCTTAATCTTAATTTCTGAATTTAACCAGGGACAATATTTTTAACTAAAACAAAAACTGAAAACATAAAAATGTCTTTACTTAAAAGTAATATTAACTTCAATTTTATATATATATATATATATATATATATATATATATATATATATATATATATATATATATATATATATAATTTTATTTCAGCTAGTCATGAAACATTTTGTTTTCGTTTAAGTTTTACTTAATCTAATATTTATTTTATTTCAGCTTAATTTAATTGAATAAATACCAACAATTAACTTAACATTAATATTAACTGAAATAAAATATAGAAATAAAAGCTATTATTTCAGCTATTTGCCAGACATTTTATTTACGCTTTTTATGTTTTACATCTAATATTTATGTTATTTTATTTTAGCTTAATTTCATTAAAATACCAAAAAGGATTTTTAATACCTTTTATTTTTAGCTGAAATCCTTAAACCCTTAAAATAAATAATAAATTAAATATAACAAAAACTAAACTTGCTTTATTTCAGTCATCAAGGCAATATTTCTCATTTTTTTATTTTTAATAGCAGGGAAAATATTGCTAATTAAAACAAAAATATATAAATATTACTTAAAATAAATATTAACTGAAATAATAAAATACAACTTAAAAACAACTTATTTTATTTCAGCTAGTAGCAGAAACATTTCTTTTACGTTTTTTGCATACGTTTTAATTTTGCCTCCAATATTTGTTATTGTATTTCCGCTCAATTTAAAATGACCAAAAATTATCTTTATTAGCTTTATTTTTAACCAAGTTGAACTAAAATCCTTATAAATGATTTTAAAATAAACATTAATACTTGTTTTTTTCCCCCAGCTAGTTCTCAAGGCATTATTTCTCATTTTTTATTTTGAAAATATTATTAATGAAAACAAAAAATATAAAAATATCATTACTTAATATAAATATTAACTGAAATAAAATTTTACAAAAGCTAAACTTTTTTTCAGCTAGTTGTCAAGACATTATTTCTCATTTTCATTTAGTTTAAGTTGAAATACTAAAATAACTTAATCTAAATTAAATACATCTATATAGACATATTTGAAGAAAAAAACTAAAACAAAATTACAAAAACTTTAATTTAAATATAAATAAAATATAAATAAAAACTAATAATAGTTAAGCGAAGATCCTGAAATAACACTGGTTTTAGCTTGTGTTTGTGTCTGTAGGTTCTCAGTTCCTCAGTTCGAGTCTCTGCTCATCGTCGGCACTAACAGTATTTCTGAACAGAGTCTCTCTGAACTCAACAAGAAGGTAAGAGCTTTTCACATCACAGATAAATCAAAGCCGAAAATGAAACGTTCATCTGCACTGCAGTCAAGATGACATGACCTGTGTGTGTGTGTGTGTGTCAGGATAATGAGATTGATGTGGTTGGTGTGGGCACTCATCTGGTCACGTGCACGCGTCAGCCCTCTCTAGGGTGTGTATACAAGGTACTAAGAGCTCTCCAGCTATAGCAGAACTCACACAGTGCTTTATTAAAGGAACACTGCAGTGTTTTTAGAAATAGGGCTTATTTAACTTATTTCCTACATTTAGATATGTGGGCAAATGCATTTTTGTCTCAGTGCACCTAATTACTTCTTGTGGCCTGCATATTCACAACGAGTACAAATAGTGATGCAGATTAAGAGTAGGTGGTTTTCTAGGCAGATATTGATTTGGGATTATATTATGGGGAAGCACAGAGATATCACGGCTCTCATCCTCACGTCCTCCGGCTGTTGAGCGATCGCAGTGTGTTGCGTGATATCTCTGCTTCGCCTCTGCTTTCCCCTAATATAGTCCCAAATTAATATCTGCTAGGAATTCGTCTAGTCTTAATCTGCATCGCTATTTGTACTCATTGTAAATACGCAGGCCACAAGAAGTAATTCGGTGGGTGTTTTTTGTTTTTTTTTGGATCACTTGTACTCGGGACATGCTAGCTGGCAACATAGGATTCCATTCATTATGCTAAGCTAAGTTAGCGGCGATCCTGCCAAACTAAAACAATGCACTGAGACAAAAATGCATTCGCCCACATATCTAAATGTAGGAAAGAAGTTAAATAAGCCCTATTTCTAAAAACGCTGGAGTGTTCCTTTAACACATGTTCATGGCTTACTCACTGTGGTTCACCCTCACTTCAGCTGATAGAGGTCAGAGGTCATCCCAGAATGAAGTTCAGTGAAGATCTAGAGAAAAGCACACTGCCAGGAAGGAAGTCTGTCTATAGGCTTCTGGACAAAGACGGTCAGTATTTATCTGTTGTCTATATGCACTTTATTGTTAAAAGTATTGGGACGCTCCTCCGAATCACTGAGTTCAGGTGTTCAATCACTTCCATGGCCACAGGTGTATAAATCAAGCTCTAGGCCTGCAGACGCTTCTACACACATTAGTGAAAGAATGGGTCGCTCTCAGGAGCTCAGTGAACTCAAGCGTGGGGCCGTGATAGGCTGACACCTGTGCAATAAGTCCATTCCTGACATTTCCTCACTACTAAATATTCCACGCTCAACTGTTAGTGGGATTATAACAAAGTGGAAGCCATTGGGAACAACAGCAACTCAGCCACGAAGTTAAAGGCCACGTAAAATCCCAGAGCGGGGTCAGCGCATGCTGAGGGTCACAGTGATCATTAGTCAACAACTTTCTGCAGAATCAACAGCTCCAGACCTCCAAACTTCTGTAGCCTTCAGATGAGCTCAAGAACAGCGTAGAGAGCTTCATGGAATGGGTTTCCATGGCCGAGCAGCTCATCCAAGCCTTACATCACCAAGAGCAATGCAAAGCGTGGGATGCAGTGGAATAAAGCAGCCGCCACTGGACTCTAGAGCAGTGAGACGTGTTCTCTGAGCGACCAATCACGCTACAGTCTGATAATCCCATGGACGAGTCTGGGTTTGGCCGTCGCCAGGAGAACGGGACTTGCCTGACTGCATTGTGCCAAGTGTAAAGTTTGGTGGAGGGAGGATTGTGGCGTAGTTTAGAGTTAGAGCTGCAAAGGTGGGCCGACTCCATATTAAACCCTACGGATTAACAATGGGATGACATTAAATTTCATGTGCATGGAAAGGCAGGCGTCACAAACCTTTTGACAATATAGTGTATGTGTGTGTATTTGTGTCTATGACTGGAATTTTAATCATTTTAAACTGATTTGCCAAAACTATTATTCATTTCTTTCGATTTTTACGTGAAAAAAAAAATGGCTGAACCTTTACCCAGCTCCTCCACATATGCCAGAACCTAAAATGAACCTCTGTTCCGTAGCTCATCCGCAGATGGATCTGGTGTGTCTCGCAGAAGAACCAGCCCCTAAAGCAGGCGTCTCACTGAACTGCTACCCTCTAGGCCAGGACAGGACCGTTCAATCTATCACACCCGCTCAAGTAACCCGTTTACGACTGGATGTCTTCTCCCGTGGGCAGGTAAGGGCTGCCAATATGAGCGTTTCATTTTAAGCTACACTGTGTAACTTTTTTAGTTTATTCTTAGCTAAAAACAACATTAGATAGTTTAGTTCTTTAAAAAAATATATGTGCTCATTAATGTATATTTACTTCTTTCACGTAATAAAGTATTCTCGTAAGTTTATAATATGCCATCGAAAACACACAGAGTTTGTGCGTCTTTGGGAAATGCCCCACCCCTTACCATAACCGCCAGTTTAAACCAAGCGGCAACCTCCCGCGATCTCTCTTGAAGCCGATACGGAAGTAATGTAAACTGCAATTCCTCAACTGGCCACTAGAGCGGCTCCAGAAGGAGCAGAATCTCATTGAGCCTCATGTTAAAATTCCCATCTTTACAGCAGAATAAAACATGTTTACAGTCTGGTACAAATCTTGGTTTTGGCCTATACGGCTAATTCTGACCTTCATGACGACTGTGAGGGGGTGGATTTTTTTAGAACTCATTCGTTTACGTTATATAAAGCCTTAAAGTTCTGCATAATTAGGGGCGTGGTTACTTTGAGTGACAGGTGGATAGCCATTTATCCGCTGTCTATAGTCATTGCGTCACCTAAGCTCCGCCCACACCCCGCCTCTTTGCCCATTTTCTGTTATCCAGCGTGACACATGATGACATGTTAATAGCCATCGCTCGCAAGATGGCGACGGCCAGCTCGACCCTACTTTAAGCTTCAGAACGGCTTATCGGAATCCTATTATCGGTGACGTCACGGACACTACGTCCGTATTTTTTTACAGTCTATGGTTTAAACACACTACTAACTAACTCATCCAGGCCCTGTCCCTTTATTCTGCGTATGAATTATTAAAATGAGGAATATTAGATTTATATATTTAGCACACAGTTAACAAAAATTAACACATTGCTAGTATGTTTCTAGCACCAATTAGCAGATTGTCAACATGTTTAGCATTTGTTGCTAGGATAAATAAGCAATTTCTTAGGATGTTTATAGCATGAATTAACACATTGCTACTAATTCCATTAAAAAACATTGACAGCCAATCAGAATCCTTTACACTTTAAAGGTGCAGTGTGTAGTATTTATGAGGATATATTGAAAGAAATGCAATATAATTTACATAACTATATTTTTAGTGGTGTATAAAGACCTTACATAATGTACCGTTTCTATCTACACACACCGCTGGTTCCCCTTACAGTAAAGTTGGCATTTTTCGCCGCCATGTTTCTACGGTGTCCCTAAACGGACAAACTTCTCTACAGAGCGCTAGCTACTCTCTGCTGTCTCAGACGACGACATCTTTGTCCTGTGTTGGCCACCGTAGCTTCTCTATTTGCTTCAAAAGGGAGGGGTGTGTTATTGCAATTCACAACATCACCACTAGATGCCGCGAAAATTTACACACTGCACCTTTAAAGAGTGCAAACATTTAAAGGGGGGGTGAAACACTCAGTTTCAGTCAGTGTCATGTCAATCTTGAGTACCTATAGAGTAGCATTGCATCCTGCATATCTCCGAAAAGTCTTTATTTTTTTAATAATTATATAAGAAAGATGCGCTGTTCCGAGTCTTTCCGAAAAAAGCCGAGCGGGTGGGGGCGTGTCGTGTGAGCGGAGCTAAATAGTGACGTGTGCGCCGCCGTGTTGAGTGCGTCGTAATGCTGTCATCCCTAACAGCGGGAAAAACTTTATTCAAACTAAAAATATGGCTTTTAATCAGATACAGCCATACATCTATGATCCGGAATCAGACCCAGAGGCTGCAGTTGAACAGGAGCAGCAGCAAAAACGACTAGAGCAGGACGTCTCTATGTGCTACAAGTTATACACTAACTATATAATATGCTTAGCGGCTTGTGTTAGTTACATATTTATACTTGAATTATATCGTCGTATTTTTGTCTTTGAAGGTGTACATGTGGGAAGTGCAGTTGTGCACGTGTGTGTGTGTGTGTGTTTACGCGTGGTTTGTGTAGACAACACGGAATAGTAGCACATTTGAATGAAGAAGCGCGCTTATTTAGTTCAACATATTTCCCCACTCTTTGTGTATTGTTGTTTGGAGTGCTTTTACAATACACAAACATAAAGTTACACATATAGTGGCCAGCTAAACAAATGTACACGCACTACACATCGCATGCTCCATTGATCAATTTCTATATATAGTAATATATATAGTTACTATACGTGATCATGTTTGGGCTACTTGATGAGCATAGACACAGACATTTGAAGCAGTCTAACTCACCGCCCGCGGTTCTAACGTTGGGACTGCTCCATCCTTCAGCATTAGGCGATTGGGAAAATCCGGGGTCGAGCTGGGCCTTGTTTATGAAACAGTCGGCACCGAAATGCAGCGAACAGATATAAACATTCGCGCAACTCAGTTGCTGATCCGGAAAAGCAAATTACATCCACTGTTGCCTTAACGCGGGGTTTTTGGAGAATCTGTGCAGGACTGTCTTGGTCTGGCAACCAAAAACGCACTTTTTGATGTCATTGTTAATTGTGCACATTACCTGTGCAGCGCAGCCTACAAGCCAGCGCTTTGATGGGCGTAGCCTGTTGCTTTCGCTCTCTCCCTCTCTCTCTCTCTCTCTCTCTCTCTCACACGCTTCTGGTAGAATTGTCCGTACGGCCCATACAAGGAAATTCCGCCCCCACTAACGTCAATGGGGTTGCATGATCGCAAAAAACTTGCCGAAACTTATGACTAACCGGAAGTAGTATTTTTGACAAAGAAATACTCCCATCAAACGTCCACCTTAACTTTTGAAACTTTGTCTATGTTTAGTATGGGATTCCATGTCTTTAACAGCTTAAAAAGATCAGTATGCATGAAACAGCATTTCACCCCCCCTTTAAAGCGGAAGGCGACAAAAGTACTTAAAATAAACAACCAGTTATTGTTCGCTTCGTTATCGTTATAGTTATAATTATCGTTCTTGGTGCGAACAGACATTTAGAGTCAGAAATGGAAAGTACTGCACAATTAAAGTGAGTTTACAGCATAACTTTCTGTAATTATAGTGTAACTATAAAGTAAGTACATGTAGGTATAAGGGAACAATATGTAATATCTGGGGAATAAAGGGGTAACTATAAGGAAAATTAACTAATTATTTATACTGTCAGTATTTTTTAATTAAGGGGTAATTATCCATGTAGTTACAGGGTAAGTATGAATCTGCGGCTGTAAATTAAAGTATATATACAATATTACATATTGTTCCCTTATACCTACATGTACTTACTTTATAGTTACACTATAATTACCGAAAATATGCTGTAAATTCACTTTAATTACTTTCCGGGGGGTAATCTAAAGTGTTATCGAAGAAGTTATAATGTTTTGTACAGAAGACGTGTGTGTGTGTGTGTGTGTGTGTGTGTGTGTGTGTGTGTGTGTGTGTGTGTGTGTGTGTGTGTGTGTGTGTGTGTGTGTGTGCACAGATCACATTCCCGCTCAACAGTGCCTCTGAGAGTCGTGAGCGTGCCCAGATTTCCCTGCAAACGCTGCATCCTCTACACAAGAGACTACAGGAGCCGCACAATTACACCGTGAGTTCACTGTAATAAACATGGCAACGGAAAGTGTGCGAGACATTTACAGACTGAAACCTTTTCTTAAAGGTGGCTTTATCAGAGCGACTGCACTCCTTGGTCTCTGATATCACGAAAGGAAACAGCAAAGGCAGCAACTTCCTGCTATCGAACTGAAGCCGAGCTGAAGCCAGGAGCCCAGTTTGTAATGCTCAGTATGGTCCAATGGAATAACACCTTTTTATATGGAATTGGTGCATTTTATGACTGACTAATAAAATATGTGATTTAATAAATGATTATTTACTGTTAATTTTACTATATAATAAAGTTTTTATGTATAAAATTGAACTGATTCATGACTATACTTGTGCAACAGTTGGGTTTTAGAAGAAAAAGAAGAATCTTCTTCATAGGGAAATGGATTTTTAACAATCTTCTAACAATTTTTAAACCTTTAAAGCGGTGATTTGATTATGATTTTACTTTTTTAACTTTAGTTAGAGTGTAGTGTTACGATAATGTAATTATCCCTTTAGAAACATCCTGTCTCATTCTACATGTTGTCACTTCTTCGTTCAATCAACTTTTTTAAATGAGTAGTTTTATATCTATCCACCTTTTTTTTATTCGATGCTGTCGTAATACTTCATGGGATTGTAGTTCTTTCCCTCACTAAAGAGTTAAGTTCACAGTCTGTATCTTTGTCCGATTTTCAAAGACTTAAAGTTTGTAGTTTTTTGATTCTCCTCCTATCTGACTGGCTTGGTTCGAATGGAAAAAAATACTTCCGGAAATAACGCTGCTGAAAA